>NW_025745389.1:141701-441701 GCF_021184085.1 Oncorhynchus gorbuscha | reverse complement strand
AACTAAAGCGAATGGGGAAAAACTCTGAAAAACACACTGGAACAACAAGACGGACTGGCAACAGACAGACAGAAAACGCATGTATAAATAAACAGGGGATAATGGGAAAATGGGAGACACCTGGTGGGGGGGGGAGACAACCACAAGACAGGTGAAACAGATCAGGGTGTGACAGTCTCAGACCGTTATCTCAGGGTGGAATTAAGTTTTTCAACATTTTTACAAATGAATTACAAATGAAAAGCTGAAAAGTCTTTAATCAATAAGTATTCAACCCCTTAGTTATGGCAAGCCTAAATAAGTTCAGGAGTTCAAATTTGCAGTCGATCAGTGAATTTCAAACACAGATTCAACCACAAAGACCAGGGAGGTTTTCCAATGCCTCGCAAAGAAGGGCACCAATTGGTAGATGGGTAAAACAAAAGCAGACACTGAATGTGCCTTTGAGCATGTGAAGTTATTAATTTAACTTTAGATGGTGTATCAATACATCCAATGACTACAAAGATACAGGCGTCCTTCTTAACAGTTGCTGGAGTGAAAGGAAAGAGGGTTTTCAACATGAGACCAATGGTGACTTTCAACAGTCACAAAGTGTAATTGCTGTGATAGGAGAAAACTGAGGATGGATCAACAACATTGAAGTTACGCCACAATTACTAACCTAATTGATAGAGTGAAAGGAAGGAAGCCTGTACAGAATAAAAAATAATCCAAAACATGGGGCTCTCTCATGCCGTCCCTGGAGGGGGTGCGTCATCTGAGTGGGTTGATTCACTGTTGTGGTCGTCCTGTCTGGGTTGCCCCCCCCTGGGTTGTGCCGTGGTGGAGACCTTTGTGGGCTATACTCAGCCTTGTCTCAGGATGGTAAGTTGGTGGTTGAAGATATCCCTCTAGTGGTGTGGGGGCTGTGCTTTGGCAAAGTGGGTGGGGTTATATCCTTCCTGTTTGGCCCTGTCCGGGGGTGTCCTCGGATTGGGCCACAGTGTCTCCTGACCCCTCCTGTCTCAGCCTCCAGTATTTATGCTGCAGTAGTTTATGTGTCGGGGGGCTAGGGTCAGTTTGTTATACCTGGAGTACTTCTCCTGTCCTATTCGGTGTCCTGTGTGAATCTAAGTGTGCGTTCTCTAATTCTCTCCTTATCTCTTTCTTTCTCTCTCTCGGAGGGCCTGAGCCCTAGGACCGTGCCCCAGGACTACCTGACATGATGACTCTTTGCTGTCCCCAGTCCACCTGACTGCTGCTGCTCCAGTTTCAACTGTTCTGCCTTATTATTATTCGACCATGCTGGTCATTTATGAACATTTGAACATCTTGGCCATGTTCTGTTATAATCTCCACCCGGCACAGCCAGAAGAGGACTGGCCACCCCACATAGCCTGGTTCCTCTCTAGGTTTCTTCCTAGGTTTTGGCCTTTCTAGGTAGTTTTTCCTAGCCACCGTGCTTCTACACCTGCATTGCTTGCTGTTTGGGATTTTAGGCTGGGTTTCTGTACAGCACTTTGAGATATCAGCTGATGTACGAAGGGCTATATAAATAAATTTGATTTGATTTTGATTTGATGCATCCTGTTTGCAACAAGGTACTAAAGTAATACTGCAAAGCAATTAACTTCTTGTCCTGAATACAAAGTGTTGTGTTTGGGGCAAATCCAATACAACATCACCGAGTATCAAGCATAGTGGTGGCTGCGTCATGTTGTGAGTATGCTGGTAATCGCTAAGGTCTGGGGAGTTTTTCAGGATGAAAAATATAAACATAATGGAGCTTAGCACATGTAAAATCCTAGAGGAAAACCTGATTCAGTCTGCATTCCACCAGGCACTATGAGAATAATTCACTTTTCAGCAGGGAAATATCCTAAAAACACAAGGTTAAATCTGATCAAGAGTTGCTTACTAAGAAGACAGTGAATGTTTCTGAGTGGCATAGTTACAGTTTTAACTTAAATCTACTTGAAAATCTATTGGTAAGACCTGAAAATAGTTGCGCAGCAATGATCAACAACTAATTTGACAGACCTTAAATCATTTTGAAAAGAATAATGGTTAAATGTTTCACAATCCGCGTGTGGAAAGCTCTTAACCAGACAGACTCACAGCTGCCAAAGGTGTTTCTAAAAAGTATTGACTCTGGGGTATGAATAAGCTTTATTTTCTGTACCCACTTAGTAACTCAACTTGTTAAAAAGTTGGATGTATTTTACTCCACTTACTTACTTTTTCCCTCATCTGATCAGCATTCATCCCTCCACCCACCATACTCTATCTCAATCCATTGTTTTCAATGCAATTCTATCCATGTGATTTGCTGTGCAAAGCCGAAGATTACACTTCAGCCCCAGGCTTTGAGAAACTGAGGATTGACTCTGTGAGGGAATGGACTAACAAGTACCCCTGTTTAGTTCTCGCTGTAATCCCTTTAAAATGGTGGTAAGAGGTGAGAAGCAGTAGGGCACATGAAACGAAGGAAGTAAAAGCGTGAGGCTACATGAAGCAGAAGTGGATCCACCACGAACCCCAGCCTCTCACACACTGTCTGTAACTGGAACGAATAGCCTATGGATTTCGTTTCTAATGCCCTGAGATTGGCAAGACGCCATGCAGTCCACCTTTAAGATCATTTTAAATGTAAAAACTCAAGCTTTTATTAACCAGACATATTGAGCATTAAAACACCTTCCCACTGCAGCTATCACCTTTTTCAGGGCTTTTATGCTGTCCACTTCATGTATGAAAAGTCATAAACATAGTATGTCACTACGCAGCAAACCAAAACTGCTTCTTTGAATGTTCCCAGAATATTGAATTACGTTGTGGGAAAGGTGTAAGAACATTCCCCCTAAAAGATCTAATAACACAAACTCTGTCTAGTTAAATTGCAATGTACGTACTGAGAGACGCCTAAGACAGCGCTACAGGGAGACAGGACAGACAGCTGATTGCCCTTGCAGTGGCAGACCACGTGTAACACCTGCACAGGATCGGTACATCCCAACATCACACCTGCAGGACAGGTACAGGATGGCAACAACATCTGCCCGAGTTACACCAGGAACACACAATCCCTCCATCAGTGCTCAGACTGTCTGCAATAGGCTGAGAGAGGCTGGACTGAGGGCTTGTAGGCCTGTTGTAAGCCAGGTCCTCACCAGACATCAATGGCAAGAACGTTGCCTATGGGTACAAAACCAACATCGCTGGACCAGACAGGACTGACAAAAAGTGCTCTTCACTGACGAATCACGGCTTTGTCTCACCAGGGGTGATGGTTGGATTTGAGTTTATCGTCAAAGGAATGAGCGTAACACCGAAGCCTGTACTCTGGAGCGGGATCATTTTGGAGGTGGAGGGTCCGTCTTAATCTGGGGCGGTGTGTCATAGCATCATCGCACTGAGCTTGTTGTCATTGCAGGCAATCTCAACGCAGTGCATTACAGGGAAGACATCCTCCTCCCTCATGTGGTACCCTTCCTGCAGACTCATCCTGACATGACCCTCCAGCATGACAATGCCACCAGCCATTCTGCTCGTTCTGTGCATGATTTCCTGCAAGACAGGAATATCAGTGTTCTGCCATGGCCAGAGAAGAGCCCGGATCTCAATCCCATTGAGCACATCTTGGATCTGTTGGATCGGAACGTGAGGGCTAGGGGCATTCCCCCCAGAAACGTCCGGGAACTTGCAGGTGCCTTGGTGGACACAGAAAGAACCGGAAAATCTGGTGCAGTCCATGAGGAGGAGATGCACTACAGTACTTAATGCAGCTGGTGGCCACACCAGATACTCACTTACTTTTGATTTTGACCCACCCCTTCTGTTCAGCGACACATTATTCCATCTCTGTTAGCCACATGTCTGTGGAACTTGTTCAGTTTATGTCTCAGTTGTTGAATCTTGTTATGTTCAGACAAATATTTACACATGTTACGTTTTCTGAAAATGTACGCAGTTGACAGTGAGAGGACGGTGATTTTTTTGCTGAGAGTTTATCAGTGTGGAAATAAAACATTAACCTAATGTTACAACATTTTCCAAATAACATTTTTTTTCTGTTAAGATCCACAACATTTATTCCACGGGACAAAACTAGGTCCAGAGTATGACTGTGGCAGTAAGACATGTTGGACAAAACCCACTGAGGCGATGATGGCTCCGAAAGCCTTTTGGAGTGGGTTTGTGGATTTTTCCATGTAAATACTAAAGTCACCAAAAATGTGAATATTATCTGCCATGACTACAAGGTCCGATAGGAATTCAGGTAACTCAATGAGGAACGCTGTATATGGTCCAGGAGGCCTGTAAACAGTAGCTATAAAAAGTGATTGAGTAGACTGCATAGATTTCATGACTTTGGGTTGTGCCGTGGCGGAGATCTTTCAGGGCTATACTCAGCCTTGTCTCAGGATGGTAAGTTGTTGGTTGAAGATATCCCTCTAGTGGTGTGGGGGCTGTGCTTTGGCAAAGTGGGTGGGGTTATATCCTTCCTGTTTGGCCTTGTCCGGGGGTGTCATCGGATGGGGCCACAGTGTCTCCTGACCCCTCCTGTCTAAGCCTCCAGTATTTATGCTGCAGTAGTTCATGTGTCGGGGGGCTAAGGTCAGTTTGTTATATCTGGAGTACTTCTCCTGTCTTATCCGGTGTCCTGTGTGAATTTAAGTATGCTCGCTCTAATTCTCTCTTTCTATCTTTCTTTCTCTCTCTCTGAGGACCTGAGCCCCAGGACCATGCCTCAGGACTACCGGGCATGATGACTCCTTGCTGTCCCCGGTCCACCTGGCCGTACTGCTGCTCCAGTTTCAACTGTTCTGCATATGATTATTATTATTTGATGAGACTGGTCATTTATGTACATTTGAACATCTTGACCATGTTCTGTTATAATCTCCACCCGGCACAGCCAGAAGAGGACTGGCCACCCCTCATAGCCTGGTTTCTTCCTAGGTGTTGGCCTTTTTCAGGGAGTTTTTCCTAGCCACCGTGCTTCTACACCTGCAATGCTTGCTGTTTGGGGTTTTAGGCTGGGTTTCTGTACAGCACTTTGAGATATCAGCTGATGTACGAAGGGCAATATAAATAAATTTGATTTGATTTGATGACTAGAAGCTCAAAAGACGAAAATATATATATGTTTTGTAAATTGAAATTTGCTATCATAAATGTTAGCAACACCTCCGCCATTGTGGGATGCTCAAGGGATATGGCCACTAGTGTAACCAGTGGGAGAGGCCTAATTTAACACAGTAAATTATCAGGTTTAAGCCATGTTTCAGTCAGACCAATCACATCGAGATTATGATCAGTGATTAGTTCATTGACTATAACTGCCTTGGAAGTGAGGGATCTAACATTAAGTAGCCCTATTTTGAGATGTGATGTATCACAATCTCTTTCAATAATGGCAGGAATGGAGGAGGTCTTTATTCCAGTGAGATTGCTAAGGCAAACACCGCCATGTTTAGTTTTACCCAACCTAGGTCGAGGCACAGACACGGTCTCAACGGGAATAGCCTGACTGTGCTAGTGGCAGACTCCACTAAGCTGGCAGGCTGGCTATCTCATTGTGGAGCTAGAGCCCTGTCTATGTTCGTAGATATGATGAGAGCACCCCTCCAGCTAGGATAGAGACCGTCACTCCTCAACAGGCCAGGCTTGATCCAGTGTGTCGGTGAGACCCAGAAAGGGCCAATTGTCTACAAATTCTATCTATTGGGTCAAACGTTTCGGGTAGCCTTCCACAAGCTTCCCACAATAAGTTGGGTGAAGTTTGACCCATTCCTCCTGACAGAGCTGGTGTAACTGAGTCAGGTTTGTAAGGCCTCCTTGCTCACGCACTCTTTTTTAGTTCTGCCCACACATTTTCTGTAGGATTGAGGTCAGGGCTTTGTGATGGCCACTCCAATACCTTGACTTTGTTGTCCTTAAGCCATTTTGCCACAACTTTGGAAGTATGCTTAGGGTCATTATCCATTTGAAAGACCCATTTACGGCCAAGCTTTAACTTCCTGACTGATGTCTTGAGATGTTGCTTCAATATATCCACATAATTTTCTTGCCTCATGATGCCATCTATTTTGTGAAGTGCACCCGTCCCTCCTGCAGCAAAGCACCCCCACAACATGATGTTGCCACCCCCGTGCTTCACGGTTGGGATGATGTTCTTCGACTTGCAAGCCTCCCCCTTTTTCCTCCAAACATAATGATGGTCATTATGGCCAATCAGTTCTACTTTTGTTTCATCAGACCAGAGGACATTTCTCCAAAATGTACGATTTTTGTCCCCATGTGCAGTTGCAAATCGTAGTCTGGCTTTTTTATGGTGGTTTTGGAGCAGTGGCTTCTTTCTTGCTGGGCTGTTTCCTCCAGCATCTTCACAAGGTCCTTTGCTGTTGTTCTGGGATTTAATTTAATTTTTTGCACCAAAGTACATTCATCTCTAGGAGACATAACACATCTCCTTCCTGAGCGGTATGACGGCTGCGTGATCCCATGGTGTTTATACTTGCGTACTATTGTTTGTGCAGATGAACGTCCTACCTT
This sequence comes from Oncorhynchus gorbuscha, assembly GCF_021184085.1. NCBI lineage: Eukaryota > Metazoa > Chordata > Actinopteri > Salmoniformes > Salmonidae > Oncorhynchus > Oncorhynchus gorbuscha. The sequence continues at coordinate 435,161 of NW_025745389.1, read as the reverse complement.
CAGGCATTTGGAAATTGCTCCCAAGGATGAACCAGACTTGTGGAGGTCTACAATTTTTTTCTGAGGCCTTGGCTGGTTTCTTTTGATTTTCCCATGATGTCAAGCAAAGAGGCAGCCATGACATCATTTTGAGTTGTAATCAGAGGTACACTAAACGCTCACATGTTTCTGTAGATGTGTCATTTGATTATCCTAAATAGGTTTAGGGAAAACATATCCTATGGTTGGTGGTCTTCCATTAAGGCAGACAATGAACAGAAAATGGTGTCCCTCAATTTGCTCAGCACTACTATTCTGATTCGATTAAATAGTTACTCATCATCTTACTCATCAGACATGATCACTTTATGATTTCGTTCTGAGCAATTTAACTCCAAAGCCCTCATTATGTTTTCGTCTGGACCGTAGACCTGATTAAAATATCCTCCAAAATAGGCTTTTGATTATATCTCGTATTTAACTCAACGTTTCATTGCTCTGTCCCCTTTCCATAATGGGCAAAAGCCAGAGCCATGAACCATGAACTAGAGCCACCAAACATCCATCCAGTTCAGATCAAAGGAGGCAGAACATCACAGAGCAGATACCTATAAAATGAAGGAATAATAAACCAGATAGCAATTTGTGACATGGAAATTTTGTTGAAGCACATACAAAGAAGCCATGAAGCAGTAATATTTGTAATGTCTTGATACATGGTAATGTTAACATCAGATATCTTCAAAAAATATATTTAATATTTTAAGTCCTATAACTGCATCATATATCCAAAGGCTAGCTTCTGCAACATTCTGGTTCTTATGTATCCTTATTGTTGTCATTAGTGTGTACAATAGCTTTCATTCTTTCATTCCATGAGATCATAGATAATACCACACACATGGTTTTGGGTTTGGCATGGTTTGGGTATGACATGGCGAGAGCCTGGTCCTGGTGTCTGGTAATGACTCCAACTCTGACTGTTGGATAACGGAGCATCTCAGTCAATATCGGTTCTGTCTGTGTAACCTTCTCTGACCACAAAAAGGCAGGTTTTGCCAACATCAGTCTCTTCAGGCAGGCTCGAGGCATTGTCTCTCATCTGTCTGCTAAGCACGATCAAAGCTTCAGAGTGGCCCCTGGATGACATATGTCTACAGTCAGAAATAGAATGAACAATATAACAAACAACCTCATTCAAAGATAGTTCAATGTAAAAACTAAACCTTGCTAGCATAGCCCCTATGAAGTGTTGGGTTTAGCCACCACGCAGTGTTAAGGTTTCCACTAGATATTAAAAGGTGGAGCATTATGGAAATGTTACCTAGCACGAGGCCTGTGGATAGTGATACACGTGCAACAGGCTGGTTAACGGTTATGGAGACCCTTGGAGACGAATGGGGAAAAGCAAATACCTGAGCTATTCATAGAGAGGGCAAACAATCTCCTTCGACACGCCTCTAGCATTCAATGACCATGACGGCTTTGACCTGACCATTCCTCCAACTCTTCCCTTGGAAACCCAAAGAGCACTCAGTGACATGAGAAATTGGAGACTCTCTTCAGTCTCTTGAAATGTAAAGAATGTGTTCGCCTGTCTCAGTGAAGAGTATGATGGATATACAAGTGGCAAGAAAAATAATGTGAACCCTTTGGAAATACCTGTATTTCTGCATGAATTGGTCATACAATTTGATCTGATCTTCATCTAGGTCACAACAATAGACAAACACAGTCTGCTTAAACTAATAACACACAAACAATTATACATGTTTCACGTCTTTATTGAATACACCATATAAACATTCACAGTGCAGGGTTGGAAAAGTATGTGAACCCTTGGATTTGATAACTGGTTGACCTTCCTTTGGCAGCAATAACCTCAACCAAACAGTCAGGAGGAATTTTAGACAATTCCTCTTTACAAAACTTTCAGTTCAGCAATATTCTTGGGATGTCTGGTGTGAACTGCTCTCTTGAAGTCATGCCACAGCATCTCAATCGGTTTGAGGTCAGGGCTCTGACTGGGTCACACCAGAAGGCGTATTTTCTTCTGTTGAAGCCATTCTGTTGTTGATTTACTTCTGTGTTTTGGGTCGTTGTCCTGTTGCATCACCCAACTTTTGTTGAGCTTCAATTCCCGGACAGATAGCCTAAAATTCTCCTGCAAAATATTTGTGATTTCATTTTTCCGACGATGTGGAACATCCAGGTGCACTTTTGCAAACTTCAGATGTGCAGCAATATTTGCAGCTCTAACCATCTCCGAACTCGTCTCATTGATTGGACTCCAGGTTAGCTGACTCCTGACTCCAATTAGCTTTTGGAGAAGTCCTTAGCCTAGGGGTTCAGATACTTTTTCTAACCTACACTGTGAATGTTTAAATTATGTATTCAATATAGACAAGAAAAATACAATTATTTGTGTGTTATTACTTTAAGCACATTGTTTGTCTATTGTTGTGACTTGAAGATCAGATCAAATTTGATGACCAATTGATGCAATTCTTGCCACTGTAGTCCTGTACACGCCAATAGGAGTGTCAAACGTATCAGTGGTGTAAATACGTTAACAAAATGACAATATCAGTCACAATAAAATGTGTGCATGTAACAAAATTCAGTCACTTATTTGCGGATTTGATAAAGCAGCCTTTTACCCCAAAAAATACATTTTGAAAACACAGTTTAACACATTTGGTTCCTTGGAAGATGTGGGAATGTACGTTTTTGGTTTCCCATTGGTTCTGGGAACGAAGCCAATAACTTTCCTGACTGGTAAAACAGACCGTTTTTTTTAACGTTCTGAGAACAGAAGTGAAAATTTTGCCTTTTCATGGAACGTACATTTTTAGGTTTCAGTGAGGTTCTGAGAACGTTTTACAATGGTTCCCTGAACGTTTTCAAGGGAGGAAACACCTGTATTTGTCCTGCAGGACCACAATCAGTGGATAAGCCAACGACATCCTGCCAATGCTGTTGTATGGACGGGGTGAAGGAAAACAACATGAATTCCATAACTACAGCTGTGTAAATATGGAACATGAGTTGTACACCCACTCACTGTAAAAGGTTCTGAGAGAACCAGAGATCTTTGTCAAAACATTCTCTGCTTCATTGAGTAGAACAGTATGACTCTCTCTCTCTGAGAATAACCGTATTTCCCATCAACTGGTGATAACACAACAGTAGGGCAGCGCCAAAACAGTAACCACTGGGAGCAGGTCATCTCCTCCTCTCCTCTTCAGCCAGCCAACTCCATGCATGGACAGATATAAATACTGCATGGACCACTGTGTTGATTTAATCAAATGAAATACATTCACGAGGGCTGTCAACTGGTGTGCCACTTGATATTCATAGCTGGGGAATATCTTATGGTTCAGGGCAGGAATATATGTGGGTGTCCTTATAAGTCACTACATTGATAAACCATATAATTTCTGAGAGAAATGGACTGTATGTTCCAGGAGAACAATGTTTGTCCCCCCCCCAGCCCCCCAATCCTCTAACAGCTCAGATTGGATTGCACAGTAAAGAATGGGGTCGAACTGATTTATTTATTTTATTCACCACGGCACAATTTCACTCCAGTAAATGTGTCTGTGTTAGTGATGGATAGAAATGTATAGAATAGTTACCTGGAGGAAAATGTGGGAAATGCTTATTTTTTAAATTTCAGTCAAGGGGAGGGTTTAGTATTTTTTTTAAATTCTAGTCCAGGGGAGGGTCATGTAATTTGTACTTGATTAAATGCAAATATTTCTAAGTGTTTTAGAGTTAATTGCTTATTAGGTTACATATTGGTGTTTGTCCGATGTCGCCCATCATCTACGATTCTCCACTGGAAGCACAATATCAAGTGCGCCTATAGGCTATTTAGTGTGGTCTCATACAAATGAATCCATAGCCCATAGGATGTAGGCTACGTAGTGCATGCTCGGAGAAGCACAGAGCAAAGTTATATTTCTAAGATAGCTACTGGGATGGTGTAAATAAAACTAGGCTGCACTACACACTGCAATGGATATTCTAACCCTGGAACCCCACCTGCTCTTCCAGATCCAAAACGTTTTTGTGCGCTCCACAATCACTGGCTGTGCTGTGTAGGCCTATGGCAGCAGTTCAGGAAGATAGTCAAAGGCGTCTTCTGGAAATACATTTTGATTCATTATTTTGCTTGTGGACGAGCCTATAGCCTATGTTCTGTTCAGTTTGAGAAAGAGAGTGTGAAGATGAGGAGGACCAGAGGTCAACTTTGTAACAGCTTGTTACTGCTATAATTGATTTTTGTTAAAAACCATATGTTTCTTGCCCATGATCTAATTATCAGAGTTATTGACCTCACAATAAGCCACATTTGAGTCATTTACATTGTGGTGCTGAAACTTGAAGCAGCAGCCACGGCACAATCAATTGGAAATGGACAGCTCCTGGTGCTGAAAGTAGGCAAATTCGAGTAGGCGTAATTCATTACAACCATCTTTAATTAGACATTACTAACAACAAGAGGGCTTTGTGTTGGAGCCTATTTCTTCCTATTGAAGAAATAAGAGGTAGGCCTACCTATTTGGCAGAAGAAATTAGGCTATAGCCTGCTATATCGATTGATTTTGTTGGCCAATTCCTCCATCAACCATTCACTCTTTAAATAGCCGTGCCAGTGAAGGGCTGTAAAGTTAAACAAAGACTCAAATTGAGGGGGTATGAGAGGGTATGCCAGAATCCTACCTTTCATTAACGAAAATGACAAAAAGCACAGGCCTACTCCTTGTTAGCTTAAGATTTTGAAGAAAATATAACTGATCTGATTATGTAAAGTGATCAATAATAGCCCTTTGGTCCACTATAAACAAGCTGTAAAATATCCTGGAAAGAAGTCACTCCGATGCATATGGGAATATTATTGTTTCGCTTTTTTTTCAGAGCCTGAGTTGCAACCTTCTATAGCTAAGGAGACAAAAAAAATAGTTTGCTTGGGAAGTAATCTAATTCTGTCACTATCAATTGATTTAAGCTAATAACTTTCCGTACAATAAAATATGTTTAAATCCAGACAGCTTTTAGGGAAACACATGTGACCTTCTCTCATTGGTTTAAGCCTCTGAAAAACATTAGCCAGCAGATAAAGCGTACATTTTTCAGTGTCGATAGGCATACTCTGTCTGGGGTGGAAAGGTAGGTCAAATTTTTGAAAGTACCATGCTCAGATTCCTAATGACGTCTCAGATTGCATTATTTGGTGTAGCACATGGGGATGTGTGAAACATAGATAGCTTTTCTCGTGAAGCCGACTGATAAGGTGCTTCAGGAGGGCGTTCACGTTTGCTAGCAAGGCAGAGGTCCCGAATTTGTGCCAGGTATGGACCGAATCGGGAGGAACTGGTACAATAATTCACAGTGATCTCTCCTCCTTCAGGCTTCTTCTTCGTCTTTGGACTTTATATGGCAATAATGGGATGGCACGTGGGTATATGCTCCTAAAAACCAATGAGGAGATGAGAGATGCGGGACTTGCATCACGTCAAGCTTCACAAATAGAACCAAGTTCTAATTTAGCACCTGGCTACAATGGTTGAATAACATGTATGTGTACATTTATTTTGTGCACGCGATGCGAGCGGTGTGGTCAACATGTGAAGTGTTCCCACTTGCACTAGCGAATGGCTAGCTTTTTGTATGGTACCGACTGGTAAGACGCTTCCGGAGGGTGGTCACGTATACTAGCAAGTCAGAGGTCCCGAGTTTGCGTCAGGTATGGGCCAAAGATGGAGGAAGTGGTACTCGCTAAGCAAGCAGCGTGACATCCTTTACATTTGCAAAAAGGGACCGCTTTGTTGCAAACAAGATACACTGATTTGGCATAGGAGAAATTTGACGAGATGAACACACAGGCCTCTCTGTTTCCATTCCCAGCCTGTAATTTTGGTAATTTGTGTGGTATTAAAAAAATATGATGATATATAAAATAACGTAGAATTACATTAAATGTTTATACAAGGCATTTTTTTTCTCTGACCTGAAAATACGATGAAAGATTCATGCAATGTTTTTAGTATAATAAAGATCTTTCCACCCCTACTCTTGTCCATGGTGGTCTGCGAACCCACAACCTTCTGGCCTACAGACCTGTGCGCTATCAAAATGCCTGCATTACGGCAGGTAGCCTAGTAGCCTAGGGGCGGTAAGTAGCCTAGTGGTAAAAGCGTTGGGCCAGTAATCAAAAGGTTACTAGATCAAATCCCTGAGCTGACAAGGTAAAAATCTGTCAGCTCAATGCCTTACCATTAGTTGTGATTTTAATTCAATTAGATTTATCTGCCAATTTAAAAACATAATACAACCACACGTGAACATAATGCATTTACAATAATTGAGGATGACACACAACAAAGTGATACACCTAATAATTTACAGTTTAGGTAGATTAATAATATATTGATTATGCCCAATAGCCTACATTTTTGCCATTGATTTAATTTACTATATATTTGAAGTTATACAAATGGTTCCTTTTTAGCAATACATGCAACTCTGCCAAGTGGATGACTTGAAGAAAAATGTTGATTACTACGCACAGTAGGTGGTGGCACCTCTTAAACCCCACAGAAGAAGCTGAAAAGCCTCAACAGGAAGTTATCTTTGTTACAATCTTCCATTGGGTTTTCAAACCGATCTTTAATAAGTGATAATGCCCTCAAAGCCGGTGTTTTGAGAATATATTGTGTTGTTTGGGCCAATATATCCTCCAATCATCGACTTTGAGGGCATCATCACACTTATACAATGGGCTACCAACATATTCAAATAAACACTGACGTTTTTTCATTAAACATTTTATTTTGATGAAATTATTCATACTATTTCATCCTTCCACAAGATATAGTCCCGACACAAATCTAGGGTTGCTACCCAAAACAGGCTGGTCGTTCGTTCTATCGCTTCAGTTGCTAGAGACCCAACCCAGTTGCTCAGTCTTTTTGTTCTGTATCTATTGACGCGACCCAGTCGTTTGTTCTAAATGTTCCATTGCCATATTGGCTGACAACGTCATCCCTCGCTTGCTAGCTAGCCAACTCAGCTGTTTTCTAGTGACATTTATTTGGATCCATCATAACAATTAACTAATGAGGCGCAATTTTGCCTGGGAAAGACATTTGCTCACTCATCAGGACACTGTTGCTCAGAGGAGCTAGCCAACAACACAGATAACACAATCAAGCTGGAAAGACTGCAAACTAGCTGCACTTTGTTTCATTTGAACTTTCTTTCAACTGACATTTCTTTGTATATATATATAAAAATGATGCCATTAATGATTCATAATTTCGACTTGCTGAGAAATGCTGCCTGCTGTCTCCTCCCGACACGTTCATTACTATGGGACAGCTGGAGTTCGAATTTGAATATTGAAACAATGTTGCGGGTGTCAGAGACAGGCAGCAAGGTTTATACAAATCTCCGCCGTTGAAAACTAAATGTTAGTCTAGAAGAAATGTGAGATAATGTCTAGATTGTTTTTATAGTGGAGATCAAGTTTATAAATGGCTTGGCTGTGCTGATGAGACAGTGGATTGCGCAGTCATATGCAATAGAGTAAGTTGGCATTTTAGAGAAATAAATTTAGCCAGCGGTCATTTCTGGAATAGACACTGGCTAGAATGTGATTTTAACCAATCAGCATTTGTGATTAGACCCAACCGTTGTATAATAGTTAATAGTAGCCAGTAGCTTTTTGGAAAATAAGATTCCATAGGCTTTTGGAACTAAATAACAGTTTAATTGTTGTTATTTTGAAATAACGAACAAAGCAGCACCCATTCAGTCTAAATAGATAGATTGAGCACCAATTCGCTAGATTTTGAATCATGCATGGATAGACATGATGGACTGCCATTTCTCTTTAGTTATTTGTGCTGTTCTTGCCATAATATGGACTCGGTCTTTTACCAAATAGAGCTAACTTCTGTATACCACCCGTACCTTGTCACAACACAACTGATTGGCACAAACACAAAATGTACTTTTAACAAGGCACACCTCTTAACTGAAAATCATTCATCAAGGCAAAGGGTGGCTACTTTGAAGAATCTCAAATATAAAATGTATTTTGATTTGTTCACTTTTTTGGTTACTACATGATTCCATATGTGACTCACCACCTGGATAACAGTCTTATGTAGCAACATTTGAATTTCAGTTTTTTACATTGGATAAAAGTAGAGACTCCGAGCTACAAAATGTTATATCATTCACAGCATTTTTGAGGAACAACAGGAAAGTAATTCTACTTTTAAAGATGATACACTTGTAAACTCACTTTTGAGAAGAGGGCCTTTCAATTTTTTGGTACATACTAGAGAGCTCTCCTTTGTCTACACCCATTCAGCATTGTTCACACCCTCTTAAGCCAGCCCCACCCATCTCTTTAAGGAGTCACATGAGGTCATGTGCTAAAGACTAAAAGTGGTTGCAGCCTACAATAAGGAACAATTCCAGGTAAACAGAAAGTGTCCAGATAAAAAGTATTTTAGAAATATTAGTTGACGCTTACTCAGATATACTTGTCTAAATCGATGGGTCATGTGAAAGAAATGCTATAACCCCCAGCCACATCCAGTGGTAGAAAAATTACTAAATTGTCATACTTCCATAAAAGTATAAATAATTTCAAATTCCTTATATTAAACCAGACAGCACAATTGTATATAAAAAAATATTTAAAAACGGATAGCCAGGAGCACAATGTAAAAATGTAAACCATTTCAACTTCCTTATATTATGCAAAAGGGTTTGGCACAATTGTGTTATGTTTTATTGATGGGTAGCCAGGGGCACACTCCAACACTCAGACATAATTTACAAACAAAGCATTTGTGTTTAGTGAGTGCCAGATCAGTGGCAGTATGGATGACAGTATGGATAAGTGTTTGAATTGGACAATTTTCCTGTCAAAATGTAACAAGTACTTTTGGGTGTCAAGGAAAATGTATGGAGTAAAAAGTACATTATTTTCTTTATGAATGTAGTGAAATAAAAGATGTCAAAAATATAAATAGAGAAGTAATGTACAGATATCACAAAAAAACTACTTAAGTAGTACTTTAAAGTATTTTTACTTAAGTACTTTACTGTCATGTATTGTATTGTCATGTCTTGTCCCTGTGCTTTCTCTTCTCTTCGTTTCCCCCTGCTGGTCTTATTAGGTTTCTTTCTCTCTCTCTATTCCTCTCTCTCTCTATTGTTCCGTTCCTGCTCCCAGCTGTTCCTCATTCTCCTAACGACCTCGTTTACTCTTTCACACCTGTCCCCTATTTTGCCCTCTGATTAAGTCTCTATTTCTCTCTCTGTTTCTGCTTCTGTCCTTGTCGGATTCTTGTTTGCTGTTTGCTGTTTGCTTTGCTTTTGTTCCGTCCAGTTGTATTCTGCCTCGTCATCAGATACTACGTGTGAGCAGGTGTCTCTATCCTCTACGGCCCGCGCCTACCCGAAGGGACCTGCAGTCTGTTGCCGCTAGCCCTGCAACTCTCCTCAACAACTAGAAGGGGGACTCTCCTGTTAAACTAGAGGATTTGTGTTTTCCCTGTTTGGACTTCCCCTGTAATGATTGAGGATTTATGTTTTCCCTGTTTGGACATTAAAAGACTCTGTTTCCGTTATATCGCTTTTGGGTCCTCACTCACCTGCATAACACTTTACACCACTGCCCAAATGCCTTCACACCAGTACATTAGCATACATTATATACTGTTACACACAAACACTTATCACATAGTATTCCATACATAAGATAAGGCCGTGCAACCTGAGTTGAAACCTGAGTGAGGTGCACATGTACAGTACATAAACAGATGCATGCGCCATATATTTAAGTGGTGGACACTTGATACGGTATGTCACAAAATCATGTTACGGCCACACATATCAATATTCATTTTTATAAATTAATATTTTGCTAAGTCTTGCTAAGTGGATGGTCTCTACAGAAGGTGTAAATGGTACAGCCAAATGGTTTCTTGCATAGTAGCAATATCAGACATTGTGTCCATATAAATAAAATATACAGTATAAGAACAATATCAATAATGATATCAGTGATAGATGAGGTAGGTATATGCATACAATCAGGGGTAAAGTGGCTGAGCATAAGGATAAAAAAAATAGCAGCAATGTATGGTGTATGTGTTCGGGGAGAGTCATGTGAACAGAGGCACTGCAGATAGTGCTGATGACTGGTCCGTCCAAACCTCGCAAGAACAAGGGAATCTATATTCGGAGAGCCTGTTTCTGTCCTGCCCTTGACTTTGGTGCAGGGCAAGCGATGTCCATAGCCTCTGCATCGCAAAACTCCCTAATCTTGTGAAAAATATAGTTTGTCTTGCTGTGTCCAGTCCAGATGGTGCTTTTTACAGGCAGACCATCTATGGGAGGAAGGATGTCAGCATTGCACAGCAGCTGAAACCTGGTTCCGACAGTTTGAACGCTCCTTGGTGACAACACCAGGCTCCAGAGCATTGAAGCTGTAAAACAGGGAATAACAAAAAATCTGAAGACATTACAACCCTGCACAACATCAATTCACCTCCCAAGTTTAGATAAGAATAACCTCATACAAAGAAAATATTTTTTTTTACCTGAAATGCTGGTACTGCTTGATCTGTGGCAGCTGCCTGAAGTACGGAGTCAGGTGTTTTTACCAGCCACAGCTTTCCACCAGCACCGTATCATCCTCCAGTCCAACCAGCTGTGGGATGTTGACCCCTGTCACAGTGCTGTCCTTCACAACAACAGAAATCACAGACAAAGTGTTCACTCTGGTCTTTCTGATGCGCTGCTTGATGAGGCCGAAGCACAAGTCAGGGGCAAACTTGGATTGGCCTGTGATCAGGAAGTAAAGGTCCATATTGTGGTGGAGCTTATGCATGGTCCACCAGGCACAATACCAGAGCACAAACTTGTTCTTGTTTTGGCCACTGCATTTATCACAATTCTGGCTAGCTAACAGCTGGCTTTAGCTAACAGCAAGCTTTAACTAGCAATACAAACCATTTGTCATAGCTAGCTAAAATTAACCAATGTATTCAATGTTAGCTAGCTAACATTAGGCTATAACTAGCAATGCAAAATGGCATTCTGAGAAAACATCACTAACGTTACACACACTTCATACACATAAATTAATGTTAGCTGGCTATTATAAGTAGATGCTAAAAGCTAGCATTAGCTGAGATATGAATCTTTAATTTGGGATCATTTGTTTAGACATGTCACGTTAACGTTAGCTAGCTAGCTAAAACATGAAATATAATCCCAATCCATAGAGTAACGTTACCAGCAATACAAACCGATTGTCATAGCAAGCTAAAGTTAACCAAATAATGTTAGGTTCATTGGTAGTTAGCCAGCCATCGAACTCATAACTAGCAACAGCAAAATGGCATTCAATGAAAAAACTTTCTGACAAAATTAGAAACTTTATGTTCTGTTAATTACGGATGTTAGCTTTGGATGAAGCCCTTGGTCATAACCTCAGTATTGTTCTATGTTATTCTGGTACTAATCTGTTTGAGTAAATTTGGCTCCAGTTCAATTGCTTGTTTCAGAGTCTTTCTTCATAAATAAGTACTAAGTGTTAAGACACTACAATGGCGACGAGGATGAACAGTGTACATCATGAATACAGATGGACTTGAGAGGAAGATTTTGACCCTTTAGCACAACAGCTAAAACATGAAATATAATCCGGAGGTAAAGAGAATGGCTAGCATCGGGAAAATAGATTTGTTTGATGACACGCAAGAAAACTGGGCAACTTACATTGAACGACTGGAACAGTACTTCATTGCAAACGACATTACTGATAACAAGAGAGTGCCAGCCCAAAACAAACAGTTTGTCTAAGAGATCTGACTGCCCCTCTGAAGCCCTCAAATAAAACATTCAAATGCAAAATGTCACCTAAAGGTTCATTGGTAGTTTTCGTTTCCACAAGAGCCATCAGAATTCAGGGTGTTAGCATATGTACAGTGTTGAAGAAACTGTCTGAACATTGCCAGTTGAGAACCTAAATGACACAAGGGATATATTTGTCTGACAAAATTCAAAAATGTTTGTTCTCACAGAATCGGATGCTCCCCTTTGCAAAGGCTGTTGAAATTGCGGCTTGGATGCGACTAAAGATACTTTTGTTCTATGTTATTCTGTACTAATCTGTTTGAGTAAATGTGAAAAAGCTCCAGTTCAATTGCTTGTATTCAGAGTCTTTCTCAGGATGGCCAGCTACTGGCTGTGAATGAAAGGAGTGGCAGTGATTCTCTGTACAATTTCCAGTGACTTCTCCCAGGAGAAATGGGTGACACCAGATTAGGCAAACAAAATGGAGCTGGACACAGGGATGTTTGATGTCTACAATGAGGGAAGCTGAAGAACACAAAGTCACTGATAGCCCCCAGCAGGTCGAGTCTTGCAGCAACTACATGAAGGTCATGTTGGAATGCCTGGTGTTTGGCATTGCATCAGCCCCAGCCATGTCAAAATGAAGCTGCTGGTGTCAAAACAGACCAAACATTGGAAGACTTGAATAAATACAACACAGTTTTCAGTGATCAGATGGGAACAGAGCCACTTCTGGTGGCCAGGTCTGGACCAACAGATAGGAAAATATGGCAAAGAACTGTAGTGGATGTTTGGAAACCCTTCACATGCCTGCTCCTGTCCCAGTCCACCCATGGGAATGGCCCATTGCATCAGAGCCATGGCAGAGAATTTTCATCCTGGATGGACTACGCTGGTCCTTTTGAAAAGCACATGTTTCTGGTTATAGTTGATGCCCATTCCAAATGGCCAGAGTACTCCAGCCTCTAAATGCTCCTTTTGCACAATGTGAAAATGACTCCTCCACCTCAGCTCAGACGATAGAGTGTCTCAGAACAACGTTTGCACTGGCACTAGTGTGGGCGTCGGTTTGCCACTGCAGCATTGCTTTCCATTTTCAGTAGGCATTCCGGCAATGACAAGCCAGGTTACAGCATATGCCCTGTTCCTTGCTTTTGTGACAAGTTTGACAAATGAGTTTACAAGATTCATGTCAATAAATGGAATCAAACACTCAACTTCAGTTCCAGCTACCACCCTGCCACCAATGGGCTGGCAGAACGCATGTTGGAATTGTTTGTGCAAACTCTAAAGCAAGGACTCCGTGCAGCAAAACGAGACGAAGGGACTTTGCAAACAAAACTGGCCAAGTTCCTGGCCTCCTACCAGATAGAAAAACACCCCACATGCCACAACAAATGAAAGCCCAGCCGCACTGATGTTGGCCAGGGAGGCCTCTCCTCCACCTCACAGCTGGACATCATGAAGCCAAACAGGCGTAATGAAGTGCTGAACAAACAAGCCAAGATGCTCTCCGGTGGCGCCATCTCCAAACAGGACAGGAAGTGATGGTGCGAGACTACAGAAGAGGAGGGAAATGGACAAGAGGGACCGAAATGGACAAGAGGGACACACACAAACGGGACCCAGAACTTACCAGGTTCAAGTGAGCCCAGACATAATGTGGCGGCGTCACATTAACCAAATGCATTCCACGGAAAACAGCACAACAATCGAGAGAGAACAGGCACAGAGAGCTCCCGAGAGTGACACACAAGGAACTGTAGAGGACGGTGGGGCAGTAGAGAGACCCCAGGTTGAAAGAAGGGAACGTGTTGATGAAGGTGCTGCTATAGCAGATGCTATAATGGAACAAGCACACACTGAGGATGTTCAGGAGCCTCCAGACAATCTGAGGCGCTACCCAGAACGAAGGCACCGTCCACCAGACAGAATAGACTTATAAACAAACAAACAAAAACTAACTGTTCAAGTTCAAATTAAAAGATGCAAAATAACTACAACAAGTTCTGGGAAATGTTTCAGTTGTGGTTTGGTAAAAGTAACTCTGATTGTATAAGAGAAGGAATGTTATGTTCTGTTAATTATGGATGTCCCCTTTAAGGATGAAGCGCCCTTGGTCATGCGCAGTATTGTTCTATGTTATTCTGGTACTAACCTGTTTGAGTAAATGTGAAGCTCCAGTTCAATTGCTTGTATTCAGAGTCTTTCTTACATAAATAAGTACTAAGTGTTAAGACACTACAAAATGTATAATATTTGAATCTGTAGCTAGATTCTTACCTGTATACATGGATGAAAGCTTCATAGTAGACTGCAACCCCTTTTACATGACATCCTATGTTTCCACTTAGTTTGCACAGCTTGTTTGGCCCGTTGAGTTCCACTGATTTCAAAATGTGTAATGAAATGAGTCAGCATTGCACGATCGTCATCCAGAAAGTAGTCCATCACAACTTTTTCCTACTGACCTTTGTCGATAGCACCTGATAAATTCAGGGCAGCAATGTTATTGCGAACAGTAGCAACTTATTTGCAGTTCTCCATGGCTAACATAATATTTTTTGGGGAAAAAACTGCAGTAGAAAGGATTATTTATGTATTACCAGCAGCTCATTTTATAGACACAAGATGCAACACCGACCAATCCAAACTCATCTCTGCTGTCATGTATTGTCATATATTGTCATGTCTTGTCCCTGTGCTTTCTCTTCTATTCGTTTCCCCCTGCTGGTCTTATTAGGTTTCTTTCCCTCTCTCTATCCCTCTCTCTCTCTATCGTTCCGTTCCTGCTCCCAGCTGTTCCTCATTCTCCTAACGACCTCGTTTACTCTTTCACACCTGTCCCCTATTTTGCCCTCTGATTAGGTCTCTATTTCTCTCTCGGTTTCTGCCTCTGTCCTTGTCGGATTCTTGTTTGCTGTTGCTGTGTTCTTGTTCCGTCCTGTCGTGTTTTGCCTTATCATCAGATGCTGCGTGTGAGCAGGTGTCTCTGTCAGCTACGGCCCGCGCCTACCCGAAGGGACCTGCAGTCTGTTGACGCTTATCCTGTAAATCCCCTCTACAACTAGAGGATTTCTGTTATCCCCGTTTGGACATTTCCTGTTAAGGATTGAGGATTATGTTATTTCTGTTTGGACTTAAATAAACTCAGTTTCTGTTAAGTCGCTTTTGGGTCCTCACTCACCTGCATAACAGAAGAAGCCGACCAAGAATGGACCCAGCGACTACGGATCCTCTCTATTCTGCCGTCGAGTTCCAGGGAGCGATGCTAGGCAGACACGAACAGGAATTGTCTGCTGCTCGACATGCCGTTGAGACCCTGGCCGCCCAAGTCTCAGGCCTCTCGGAGGAGATTCACAATCTCCGCCTCGATCCACCGGTTACCTCCTGGGCTTCCGGGTCTCCGGAGCCCAGAATTAATAACCCACCGTGTTACTCTGGGGAGCCCACTGAATGTCGCTCGTTCCTTACCCAGTGTGATATAGTGTTCTCTCTCCAGCCCCACACGTACTCCAGGGGTACTGCTCGTATCACCTACGTCATATCTCTCCTTACTGGACGGGCTCGGGAGTGGGGCACGGCAATCTGGGAGGCAAGGGCTGAGTGTACTAACCAGTATCAGAACTTTAAGGAGGAGATGATACGGGTTTTTGATCGTTCTGTTTTTGGGAAAGAGGCTTCCTGGTCCCTGTCCATAACGGATTACTCTATAGAGTTTCGCACTCTTGCTGCCTCCAGTAACTGGAACGAGCCGGCGTTGCTCGCTCGTTTTCTGGAGGGACTCCACGCTGAGGTTAAGGATGAGATTCTCTCCCGGGAGGTTCCATCCAGCGTGGATTCTTTGATTGAACTCGCTATTCGCATAGAACGACGGGTAGATCTTCGTCACCGAGCTCATGGAAGAGAGCTCGCGTTAACAGTGTCCCCCCTCTCCCCGTCACTACCATCTTCCCCCACTGGCTCAGGTGTTGAGCCCATGCAGCTGGGGGGGTATTCGCATCTCGACTAAGGAGAGGGAACGGAGAATCACCAACCGCCTCTGTCTCTATTGCGGTTCCGCTGGTCATTTCGTCATTTCATGTCCAGTAAAAGGCCAGAGCTCATCAGTAAGCGGAGGGCTACTGGTAAGCGCTACTACTCTGTCCTCTCCGTCAAGTTCCTGTACTACCTTGTCGGTCCATCTACGCTGGACCGGTTCGGCAGCTTCCTGCAGTGCATTAATAGACTCTGGGGCGGAGGGCGGTTTTATGGACGAAGCCTGGGCTCGGGAACATGACATTCCTCTCAGGCAGTTAGGGGAGCCCACGGTTATGTTCGCCTTGGATGGTAGTCCTCTCCCCAGGATTCAGCGTGAAACGCTACCTTTAACCCTCACTGTCTCTGGTAATCATAGTGAAACCATTTCTTTTTTGATTTTTTGTTCACCTTTTACACCTGTTGTTTTGGGCCATCCCTGGCTAGTGTGTCATAATCCTTCTATTAATTGGTCTAGTAATTCTATCCTCTCCTGGAACGTCTCTTGTCATGTTAAGTGTTTAGTGTCTGCTATTCCTCCTGTTTCTTCTGCTCCCTCTTCACAGGAGGAGCCTGGTGATTTGACAGGGGTGCCGGAGGAATATCATGATCTGCGCACGGTCTTCAGTCGGTCCAGGGCCACCTTCCTTCCTCCTCACCGGTCGTATGATTGTTGTATTGATCTCCTTCCGGGTACTACTCCCCCACGGGGTAGACTAGACTCTCTGTCGGCTACCGAACGTAAGGCTCTCAAAGATTATTTGTCTGTAGCTCTCGACACCGGTACCGTGGTCCCTTCCTCCTCTCCCGCCGAAGCGGGGTTCTTTTTTGTTAAGGAGGAGGACGGGACCCTGCGCCCCTGCGTGGATTATCGAGGGCTGAATGACATAACGGTTAAGAATCGTTATCCGCTTCCCCTTATGTCTTCAGTTTTCGGGATTCTGCAAGGAGCCATTTCAGCGCCCTGCTATTCATGCCAGGAATATAGTATATGCATATGATTAGTGTGTGTGGATAGAAAACACTCAGACGTTTCTAAAACTGTTTAAATCACGGCTGTGGCTTTAACAGAACGTGCGGTTCATCGAAAAGTGCAGGGAAATCTGTTTACTGAAAATGGAAAAATATATCCTTCCGCGACTTCAAGGAATTGTTCAAAGTGAACCGAATTAAATAGCGCCGAGGTTACAGTGCCTACAGCTTCCACGCGTTGTCTAGAGTCTTGTCATTTGATTCGCAATTGATTCTTGGTCTAACCGGTTCAAGGGAACTCCTTCCCTCCGATCTCCGACCGGATGTTTTCATCGAGCATGTTTTGATCGAGCTCTCTCCATACACGGACAGCAAAAGAAATGACATCGCCTCCTGATGAATTTTATCGCTTATTAACGTGTACTAATACCTAAAGTTGCATTAGAACAGTATTTCGAAGTGTTTTGTGAAAGTTTATCGTCGACTTTTTGAATTTAAAAAAATGACGTTACGTTATGAAAACGCTATTTTTTTCCGTTTATCACACAGTATTCTTAGATCGATATCTAGGCTATATATGGACCGATTTAATCGAAAAAAGACCCTAAATGATGTTTATGGGACATCTAGGAGTGCCAAGAAAGAAGCTCGTCAAAGGTAATGAATGTTTTATATTTTATTTCAGCGTTTTGGTGTGCGACGGCTAACGCAAAATCTGTCGTGTTAGGTGACGTTGCAGTATTTTGAGGGTGCATGGTATCAGATAATAGCTTCTCATGCTTTCGCCGAAAAGCATTTTACAAATCTGGTGGATAGATTCACAACGAGTGTAGCTTTAATTCAGTATATTGTATGTCAATTTTAATGAAAGTTTGTGTTTTATCAAAAACTATATGTGGCGCACTTGAAATTTCCACTGATTGATGTTCCCACAGCGGGAGCACTTCCCTAACATTATTAATCACATTGGTTTAGGTGTTGCTTAACATACACAACCAAAGTACTGAAGAGTAAAAGACGCTGGTGTAAGACAGGAAAGCTTATTGAATAAGGAGTTTCAGTCTTGAACATTTGTGAGGTAATCAAAATGTTAAATGGATCGATTCAAAGACAAAAACTGCTGCTACTGCTTTCACCAAGTATTGTGTAGAAGTCCTCTATTGTGTTGAGGTAGAGTGAATGAACCAGTGAGATAGTTTCACATCGAAATCCTTCTAAAAATGGAATCTGAATAGAAACCATATTTGTGACCAACCGCCTTGATTCTGTCTTATGTTTCAAAATTTGAAATTGTGTTTTTTACATTGGATAAAACCAGAGAAACATAGTTACAAAATGGTATATCATACACTGCATTTGAGGAACAATGGGAAAGTAATTATGCTTTGAAAGTTGATTAACTTCTTGAGAATTTAGGATGAAAAGCGTTCCCAAATTAAACTGCCTGCTACTCTGCCATAAAAGCTAGAATATGCATATAATTACTATATGTGGATAGAAAACACTCTGTTTTTTCCGAAACTGTTTGAATGATGTCTGTGAGTAAAACAGAACTCATATGGCAGGCAGAAACCTGAGAAAAAATCCAACCAGGAAGTGGGAAATCTGAGGTTTATAGTTTTTCGACTCTTGCCCTATCGAATACACAGTGTCTGTGGGGTCATGTTGCACTTCCTAAGGCTTCCACTAGATGTTAACCGTCTTTAAAAACTTGTTTGATGCTTCTACTGTAAAGTGGGGCTGAATGAGAGGGGAATGAGTCAGAGGCCTGCCAGCAGCCACGAGCTCAGTCTCGCGCGTTCACGTGAGAGCGACCTGCGTTCCATTGCTTTTCTACAGACAAAGGAACTCTCCGGTTGGAACATTATTGAAGATTTATGTTAAAAACATCCTAAAGATTGATTCTATACATCGTTTGACATGTTTCTATGGATTGTAACGGAACTTTTTGACATTTCGTCTGCTCCTAGTGAACGCGCTTCGTGACTTTGGATTTGTTTACAAAACGTGCTAACAAAAGTAGCTATTTGGACATAAATGATGAACATTATGGAACAAAACATTTATTGTGGAACTAGGATTCCTTGGAGTGCATTCTGATGAAGCTCATCAAATGTAAGTGAATATTTATAATGCTATTTCTGACTAATGTTGACTCCAACATGGCGGATATCAATTTGGCTTGATTTGTTGTCTGAGCGCCGTACTCAGATTATTGCATGGTTTGCTTTTTACTTAAAGTATTTTTTAAATCTGACACAGCGGTTGCATTAAGGGTAAGTATATCTCTAATTATGTGAATAACACTTGTATTGTTTATTATGAGTATTTCTGTAAATTGATGTGGCTCTCTGCAAAATCACCGGATGTTTTGGAACTACTGAACATAACGCACCAATGTAAACTGAGATTTTTGGATATAAATAAGAACTTTAAGGAACAAAACATACATGTATTGTGTAACATGAAGTCCTATAAGTGTCATCTGATGAAGATCATCAAAGGTTAGTGATTAATTTGATCTATATTTCTGATTTTTGTGACTCCTCTCCTCTGCATCATCGCATTTGCAGACTTATTTATGAGCCGACTATTCCTAATGTGATGAGTCGATTGAATAGTCATAATTTAGGCTAATAATATAACCCAATCACTGTGCGCAAAAAAAGACAATTGAATGCATGGTGGAGCGCATAGTGGCATACACTCTAGAGTAGGACAAGGCTATAAGCTATATCAGATACGTCTCTTCTTTATTTGCACTGGAAAAATGTTCTCAACACATTTCATGAAAGTCTACTACACTTTATATGACTGGAGAGATTAGCAGAATATTTTTTAATACGACAGAAATGACAGGATAACATACTCGGCTGACACTGACAAACAGATCCATAAAACCAATGTTGTTTGATCCATATAATAGGCCTATGAGAAGGGGAGACACAAACACAATTTGATGTCTATCTAACCTGAAGGAGGAAATTTGTCTAAAACAAACTTTGAAGTAGCACTGACCCAACAATGGTAAAGAGTGAATATATTTTTTTCATATGCACACTCACCGGGAATATGGTGCCAATAAGGCTATTTTTTAGTTTATTTAACTAGGCAAGTCCGTTAAGAACAAATTCTTATTTACAATGACAGCCTAGTAACAGTTCAAGGGCAGAATGACAGATTTATTTTACCTTGTCAGCTCGGGGATTTGACCTAGCAACCTTTCGGTTATTGCAAGAGAAGTTTGAGAGAAAATGTTACTCTTAATATTTCAGATCATACTTCTGATATTATTATTTATATTATAATAAAACATGTAGATTAGCCTATTTATTTCTCAATCCTTTTCTTTCATCATAGTAAATCTTTTTTAGGTTGTTTTCATCAGATCATGTTGCATTACATGCTGTTAAAAGCTTTTACTTCCTGTGCAGTCAATCGCTCTCAAATCTCATGCCCCCTGTGTTCATGTGCACTGAATTGTTCCTTGGATTATCACTGCTCATCCAAGTAAGAAAAGTATAACGGTGACTCATTGTCAGATTTACATTCAGTGTATTTACAGTGTGCAATTATAGCCTGAAGTTTCAAACCAAACAGAATACCCAAAAACAGCAAAAACTCAAACACAAATAAGACAGCTAGCTAGTATGATTGATTTCAGGAAACTCAAATAAACAGAAGATAATTCACCATCTGAATATAGGGTAAATATATTCACCCAGATATTTAATTCCATTCCATTTCCAACATTCCAATTCCATCATTCTAATTCCAGCATTTGAAATCTACCATTCTAAATATATTTAAAAACAATCTGTGTTAAGGGACTGGAGGGTGGTAAAATCTTATCCAAGGAAGGATGGATTCAACTACTGCTGAGGAGGACACGGGTGGAGAGAAAGACTCGCAATCTCAACAGTGCAATGCCAGGTGAGAGTTTCACACTTGTAACAGGCCAACAGGCAATGACATATCAATATTTTACAAGGTCCACCCCTCACAGTGGAAGTAGAAGGGTCTCATCCTTAAAGTCACATACATGCATGCGCACAGCCAAGTATGAGCGCAAGCGTACACACACACACACGCACAGACATGCACCACACATACGCACACACACACAGATGCGCTGTACTGCTGAGTGAAAACCCTGAGTGAAAACCCTTCTGTTCCACTTCAACACATCTCCATCTTCACCAATTCCCATCTCTCCAGGGAGGGCCTTCAGGAAGTATTCACACCCCTTTGACTTTTTCTTCATTTTCTTGTGTTACAGCCTGAATTTAAAAAAAATGTTTTTGTCATTGGCCTGTACATAATACCCCATAATGTCAAAGTGGAATATTTCGTTTATTTTTAATTTTTAATGTCTACAAAGTAATAACAAATTTAAGTCAATTGAGTCAATAAGTATTCAACCCCTTTCTTATGGCAAGCCTAAATAAGTTCAGGAGTAAACATGTGCCTAACAAGTCAGATAAATGCATACAATACTACAATACTACTAATACAATCTCTGTACCCCACACACACATAATTATCTGTATGGTCCCTTAGTCGAGCAGTGAATTTCCAACACAGAATCAACCAGGGAGGTTTTACAATACCTCTCAAAGAATGTGACCTATTGAGCATGGTGAAGTTATTTATTGCACTTTGTATGGTGTATCAATACACCCACTCACTACAAAGATACAGGCATCCTTCCTAACTCAGTTGCCGAAGAAGAAGAAAACTGCTCAGGGATTTTACCATGAGGCCAATGTTGACTTTAAAAAACAGTTACAGAGTTTAATGGCTGTGATAGGAAAAGCGGAGGATGGATTAACAACATTGTAGTTACTCCACAATACTAACCTAATTGACAGAGTGAAATGAAGGAAGCCTGTACAGAATAAAATGTTCCCAAACATGCATCCTGTTTGCAAAAAAAGGCACTAAAGTAAAATGAAAAAAATGTGGCAAAGCGATTAACCTTTTGCCCTGAATAGAAAGTGTTTGTATGTTTGGGACAAATCCAAAATATTACTGAGTACCACTCTCCATTTCTTTCAAGTATAGTGCTGGCTGCATCATGTTATGGGTAAGCTTAAAATTGTTAAAGGACTGGGGAGTTTTTTGGGATAAAAAAATAAAGCACAGGCAAAATCCTAGAGGATAACTTCGTTCAGTCTGCTTTCCACCAGACACTGGTAGATGAATTCACCTTTCAACAAGACAATAACCTAAAACACATGACCAAATCTACACTGGAGTTGCTTACCGAGAAGTCAGTGAATGTTCCTGATTGGCCATGTTACAGTCTAACAAATGATCAACAACCAATTTGACAGAGGTTTACGAATTTTGAAAAGAATAATGGGCAAATATTGCACAATCCAGGTGTGGAAAGCTCCTAGAGTCTTACCCAGTAAGACTCACAGCTGTAATCGCTGCCAAATGTGTTTTTACAAAGTTTTACTTCAAGATTGTGAATACTTATGTAAATGAGATATATTTCATTTACAATAAATTAGCAAAACTTTATGAAAACATGCTTTCACTTTGTCATTATCGGTTATTGTGTGTAGATGGGTGATAAAAATCCATTTTGAGTTCATGCTGTAACAACAAAATATGGAATAAGTCAATGGGTATGAATACTTTCTAAAGGCACTGTATATCGTGTTATGGATAACCTATTCATCTCGGTCTGGACTCCACTATCTATTAACTAACACCATGAATATCTACTACTACTATCTATTTTGATCTACATTCCTATCGAATATACTATCACCTTCAGATGAATACCCACATCAGACTCCTATCATCATAGGTACAGTGGGGCAAAAAAGTATTTAGTCAGCCACCAATTGTGCAAGTTCTCCCACTTAAAAGGATGAGGGAGGCCTGTAATTTTCATCATAGGTACACTTCAACTATGACAGACAAAATGCTAAAAAAACCTCCAGAAAATCACATTGTAGGATTTTTAATGAATTTATAAGTAATAGTGGTACCATGAGTAAAGGAATACTTGATCATACTTGGCCCTAAGTACAGGATAATACCCTATGCACTATTTCTACATCCAGGCTTTATAGAAGCCGTTATCTGCATATCACGGGAGAGCTATGCTTTTAAGACGTATATCTCCTTTTCAACGAGGTGCATATTCTCAAATTGAATAAGGGGCTTGGATTCTGAGCCTCACGCGTTGCTTAATGACAGTGGTCAGCGTTGCGTACCTACGAACCACTCGCGTCTATTCGTCTTCTGCCTTTTTTTAGTTTCTGGAGTGAGTAGTCATCACGCCAACGGCCTTCGTCAAAGCTGACGCAGCCAGTGTGACAAGGGCAGCAGTCCAGATGGTGCCGTCACACCCGTAAGTGACTGAACTGCCTTTGAGAAAGAGAGAACACCGAGACGGTCACATGGTCCTACACACAACCTCCAAAGTAAATGTAGACATTTGCCATTATTGCAGGCAACAGAGACCTGGCATGTCTTGCCCTTTTCATTACGCCGCATCGGGCTGCGTGGTCAGATAGAGAAGTCACTATCATCACCCACTCAAATGGAACTGTCATTATCTTTTCAGAGTGAGAAGCGATGTTGTTTGACAGGGCTGGGGTATTCTTGTCGAGTGTTGTGCAGGACTACCAATGCAATAGACCTTAGTCCCCGTGATGTTTCCTGATAGTTTGGCTAGCTTCCGAACCATCGTTTGTAAACGTTTTCACCAGCAGATGGCCGCATGATTTACAATGTCTGATATTTCTACAATGAGTTTACACTTGCAACCACATTCCACTGAGGACTTCCCACTCTTTCTATTATTTTAGAACTTCTCTCTGACACTGAGTTTTAGTTGTGTGTGTGTGTGTGTGTGTGTGTGTGTGTGTGTGTGTGTGTGTGTGTGTGTGTGTGTGTGTGTGTGTGTGTGTGTGTGTGTGTGTGTGTGTGTGTGTGTGTGTGTGTGTGTGTGTGTGTGTGTGTGTGTGTGGTAATGTGAACTTCCTGTAGCCTCCTCCAGCTCTGACTGCCTGGCTAACTGACTGACTGAAGGTGTGACCTCTGACAACAGGAGTTATAGGGTGCCATCTGGTGGATACAGAGGAAAAGGTCCCATCTCAGACGAGTTTAAGCCATAGAGATCACTACTTGGGGAAAAAAACACTTTTGCATGGATATTGCCGTTGAGGGCTTCCACCATTATAAAGTCGTCAACTCGTGTGACTTCCTATGGGTTAAGGAAGGATCACATGATTCCATCCAGGTCATCAGGAGGGATACGCAGATTAATTATAGTCGGGAGCAAACATTCCATAACTGCAGGTGGCAGTAATTCGACAACATTTGCTTGATACCTGTTCAAACAACACACTCCAGGTAGCAGTATGCACCCTTTCAGTTTGCTTAGCAAATTTATATAGGAAGTAGAAGAAGAAAATGTACTTCTTCAAAATGGAGATTGCTTCCATGGCGCTGCCTTTGCTCTCACAGACTCTATAATAGGACAGATACAAAGATGAGTCGTCTATCTAAGCCTATTATTTAACCTGTGGGGGCGACAGGTAGCCTAGTGGTCCGAGCATTGGACTAGTAACCGAAAGGTTGCAAGATCAAATCCCTGAGCCGACAAGGTAAAAATATGTTGTTCTGCCCCTGAACCAGGCAGTTAACCCACTGTTCCTAGGACATCATTGAAAATTAGAATTTGTTCTTAACTGACTTGCCTAGTTTAATATAGGTAAAATAACAAAAAAAAGACTGGTCATAGAACCTTGATCTAGTCCAATGTTCCCTAATCCTGGTCTTTCAAGGCCACTGGTGTCCTTTTCACACTACTGACCCAAGCCAAACTGTACTGCTGTCATTTATAGATTCAAATGGAATTCAGTCTTTATTAAGACCGGAAACTCTTTGTCACACGACATTAAGAGACGTTTCCATTTATCTTGCTATTACAATGAGAGGTAAACTGTATAATTTTCCCCTCTTCCAGTCCCGATCTCTATCTCTCTTGGCAAGCCCACTGGCATACATGTGTTCTCATTAATATCTACTGCTATATGAAATACCTTGAGGTGTAAAGTAAACAGTTTCATGTCAGATATAAAGTCGACAGAGAGGCTGCTGAAGAGCCCAGCTCCAGTTTGGTTTTGGCCACCGTACAGTACATATAGAGCCAGGGAGCGTAAACCATTCCCCAACACATCACACAGACACACACACACACTTGAAGACACATGTGCATGCACACATACGCGTATGCACACACACACACACACACACACACACACACACAGAGATAGAGAGCGACTGTAACTTAAGAATACGTCCTATATGTTAACATGAAGCTAGGGTTCGGGTTGAACTGGGATGTGGACATATAGGGTCCGGGCTACAGTGAGAGTACAGCCGGGGTGTGGGCATTTAGCAAGGGTTAGAGTAAGAGGCCATTTCACTAGCTAGCCTTGGAAATGTGAGTAATTTCTTACTAAGGACTCATTACAGAAGGATCAGCAGAAACACAGAGCCTAATCTGTCCCCCACTCAGCAGACTCCACAGGGTTCCCCCCAAAGGTGCAGAGAAGGGCATCAGACCCAATTAGGAGGGGGCCATTAAACCTAATTTAGCAGTAAAGCCGTTGCTTTTTTCTTGCCGCTGCAGCTGACAGACTGGGAGCCATGAGAGAAGCTGTCCTGCTGTGGAGAGCCAGAGTGGCACTGATTAAGAGGGTGGTGTCCAAATATTTGCCAGGTGAAGGTGGGGTGTCACAGTTACGAGTGTTCTGTGTTTGTAATTAATTGGGAGTTGATTTCAGCATCTGCAAACATTGTTACCTCAGCAGGGGTCTGCCTCATCAACGCATGTCGGTTGACAAATGACTCATGATGACGTGTTTTGCTAATTGTAGCTTTAACATCTCAGGCATAGGTCTCTCCGCTGTGCGTGTGGTGTGGTGTGCCTATCTCTAAGGGTCTAATTCTGTACACGATGAACTCAATGAACATTGGGCGGACTGTCCGTTTGCATTTGTGTCTACGTATTGTGAGTGTGTCTGTGCATGCAAACATGCGTGTCTGTGCATGCAAGCTCTAACGGAAAACCTAAGACCCTAATTGTAAATCAATCTGCTCCCTCTGATACTGTGAGAGCACTTGGTCTTTCAAAAAAATAAAATAATGCAACTCTCAACTGGCAGCAGCTCCAGCAGCACTGAATCGAAGACACCGATGAGTTTGACCAACATTGTACATCCTGTATCTACCGTTTCTTTCAGAAACACAGTATGTGGATTAATAGAAATTCAAGTTTTATCATCGAGCACAACCTACAGACAAACTGCATGACGCCTTTTGATACAGATTTCCTCCAGTCGAAGCTATGTTATTAAAATATAAATGTTTTTGTCTTACAGTATACTCGGAAACACACTATTACAGTGGTAACTTTTCATTATTTGGCGTTGGGAATATGACATACACCGCATTTGTTCACTGGCTCGATGCTGTACAGCCAAAAATAAAAAGTTACTCCACAGTTCATAAGTCATTCTTCACTGGAGAGGCAGTTCAAGGAGGTGGCCCATAAATCATAACACTGCTATACACACACACATATGCACATGCGCACAAGAACACGGAAGCGCACACACACGCTAAGGCTTTATGGCTCTCCTACCAAACATCCATAACTTTTGGCAATGTTGGCCTCTGACACCACAGGAGTTTGAAAACACCAGGGCCCCCAAGTGCAGGCTGGGAGTTAGCATGAACGATGGGACCCGGCTGAAACGTCCGTCAGTGAAGTGTCAGCCTAATGAATAGAAAACAGAAAAAACATGTGTGCATGCGTGGGTGCGTGCTCACATGCACGTGTGAGTCAGTGGAGGCTCCTCAGAGGAGGAAGTGGAGAACCATCCTACTCAGTGAATTTCATTAAAAATAAACACAGTAAAACAAAATAGTTAGAATTTGTTTTAATCAAATATATTCACGTCACCAAATAACTGATTCAAATCATTAAGAGTCACACGTGCGACAACCTAAGTAACATAATACAAAAATCAAAATCCGTCCTTTCAAGCTACAGATGTTTGTTGCATGGGTTGCGTAACAATCCACCACCTCTGCCTATGTCGGCCTTCCGCATCTGCGGTGGAAGGTGGCAGAGCTACAGCGCTGTTTGTCAGACCATGAGACTTCCTGGAAATCGGTCTTCTCACAAAAAAGTCTGTGGTGTCCTAACAGTTTGGCGTGCTAACTAATATAACCACTGGAAAGATGAGAAACATGAGACTCACTAACACCATGGTGTTCTCCGTTTTGCTTTACGACCCCCACAAGCCACATGGGACTCGTCTGAAGTTGGTAATGTTGATGTGCTGACTTCTGTTTATAGCATCCGACCCCACCTTGGGAAGCTGAGACTAGCAGGAACCTGATAGTGTTATCGGTTTTGAACTCCGAAGTGAGCGTTGCAACCGAGGCCTGACAATTGTTACGCGCTAAACGCTTCAGCACTCGGCGGTCCTGTCCTGTGAGCTTGTGGGTCCTACCACTTTGTGGCTGAGCCGTTGTTGATCCTAGACCTTTCCACTTCACAATAATAGCACTTACAGTTGACTGGGGCAGCTCTGGCAGGGCAGAAATTTGTTAAACTGACTTGTTGGAAAGGTGGCATCCTATGATGGTGCCATGTTGAAAGTCACTGACCTCTTCAGTAAGCCCATTCTGCCAATGTTTGTCTATGGAGATTGCATAGCATTGTGCTCGATTTTTTACACCTGTCAGCAATGGATGTGGCTGAAATAGCCAAATCCACTCATTTGAAGGGGTGTCCACATACTTTTGTATATATAGTGTATGTGTGAACTGTTTTGACTGGGAAGCATACGGTAAGCTTTAACAGTGTGATTGAGACCAAAGGCAAATGTTTGAACTTCTAGTGGTAGGAGTTTTATAAAAGCTGATTATCAGTGATCTAAATCAAACAGAGGATGTCTGCAAACTGAAGACATCTAGTGTGTTAATCTCATGTAAAAGCTTTGTTTTCCGGTCAGCATTTCCCTCAAGGCAAGAATGCTATGACTGAAACACATTTTGAAGTACAAAATCAACAACACGAGAGACATCTCTCCGATCCTTCGGGATAGTCGAAGTGTGTGGCGGCACTCGGTGATGTCACACCCTCCCTGCGCACACCAGAGAGGTGATGTCACTGAAAGGCGACGCAGGGCCGGATCTTTCATTAGTCACGGCGTATTGGACTACATGTACCTGGACCATCCCCTCGGTATACACACAGACATACAAACACTCTCGCATGCATGCGCGCACACACCTCATAGTCCAATATGACGCCCTGGCTGCAGTAACCGGACAGCCCTTCTCTACTACGAGGGGAAAATGGCTGCCCCTCTCCTTATGACAGACAGGCAAGCCTGCAGTAAGAGTCTAATCCTTTCCTAATTAGATTTAAACAGGCATCCGCCCTGCTATACTGTGCTGATTGCCTGATGTCAGCAGGCTTCGGCCCACTCTCGCTGGTCAACACTCTCCCTGCACTGAGGATAGGGGACCTACTAAAAGGCTTTTTGCTACAGACTCCGGCTAACTGGCTGACTCCTGAGCCATTAGAAAGGAAAGATGTTTTTGCAAAAAGATAAGCTTCACAACATATGATGTGTATGTCAATACATTGCATTCAATGATAAAATATGAGTGTCACATGGTTGAGGCTTATGGTAATACACAGCAGTCAATGGGAAAAGATGAACGTCAACCAATTGATGCCTAAGTGAATGCATTGCATTCAATGGGGGGAGATTTAGCATCACAATATGGATGCCTATGGACATGACACCTTTCTACTCTCTCTCTCCCTCTGTCAGTCTCTTTTTCACCTGATTGATACAACAGTCAGGTCAGTTAGTGAGAGTGAACCCCTCTCTCCTTAAAAACTCCAGCTCACCGCCCTCTAGTGGTTGTTCTAGCACCACATTTTAGCTATCTGTGCGGCAGTTGTGTCATTTATAGGGCTATGAGAGGACGGGGATATAGGGAAAGAAGGAAGGGGGAGAGAGTGGAGGTGGGAGAAAGGTAGCAGGTAGCCTAACGGTTAAGTAACCGAAAGGTTGTTGGTTCGAATCCCTGAGGTGAAATATCTGTCGATGTGCCTTAGAGCAAGGCACTTAACACTAATTGCTCCTCTAAGTTGCTCTAGATATGAGTTTCTGCTAAATGTAAGTTGGAAGGGATAGGTGGAGGAAAGAGAGAGAGTAGGAGGCTGTCATGTCTATAGGAATCCATATTGTGATGCTAATCTTCCCCCATTGAATGAACTGTATTGCCTTAGTCATTAATCGGTTGATTCTCATCTTTTCCCATTGACTGCAATGTATTGACATAAGCATCATATGTTGTGACATTAATCTTTTTGCAAAGACTTCACAGGATGATGTTTTGAGGCTTATAATGGCTGGAAAAGACTACACTCACTGAAGTCAAGGGACCTTGACATCGTTGACATAAGAATGCCGTATTGGCTACACTGTGGTGTTATGACACATGAACAGGAATTTCATGTTTTGTTTTGTCGTTAGTGGTTCCAGAATAGGAAAGTTACATTTTAATTTGTGTCAAGGAAAAGTAGTCAAGAATGTCTCACAATGTCAGGTTAATGTTATTCCTATCCTATGACATCTGGCCATAGAATGAGGTATTATCTGAAGAGATCAGTTGCTGGTTGTGTCTTACAAAGATATGTGGTCATAGAGGAGTTGAGTAGGGGCCTAATCAGGTCGTGTGGTCAGGAAAAACTCATAGAACAACCACTAGAGAGAGGTGAGCTGGAGTTTGTAAGGAGAGAGGGGTTCACTCTCGCTAACTGACCTGACTTGTATGAATCAGGTGAAGATGCCCTCTTGAAAACAATCAATCCATTAATTAAAGCAAAACTGCTGCAGCTATAGGAAACTACACACATGAAATACCCTCAGAGTCTAAGCCCTGTCTAAGCCGGGGGAGGGTGGTTCTACCAAGCTATATTGAATTGTTTTAAGAAGGTTATACCAAGGATCATTTAGCTATTTGATTTAGAATTTTTTAGACCTCTTGAAGTATAAAACAATTATTTGCTGAACATTTTTGGGGGGCCTTACTGCTATTAGCCCATACAAATGCATTAAATAACAGATTCACTAAATGGAATAGATGCTCACCTCCCGGATGGCGCAGTGGTCTAAGGCTGCATCGCAGTGCCACCAGAGATTCTGGGTTCGAGCCCAGGCTCTGCCGCAGCCGGCTGCAACCGGGAGGTTCATGGGGCGACGCACAATTGGCGCAGCGTCGTCCGGGGTTAGGGACGGTTTGGCCAGCAGGGATATCCTTGTCTCATGGCACATTAGCGACTCTGTGGTGGGCTGGGCACAGTGCACGCTAACCTGGCCGCGAGGTGTACAGTGTTTCCTCTGACACATTGGCTGGCTTCCGGGTTGGATGTGCGTTGTGTCAAGAAGCAGTGCGGCTTGGTTGGGTTGCGTTTCGGAGGACGCGTGGCTTTCGACCTTCGCCTCTCCCGAGTCCATACGGAGTTGCAGCGATGAGACAAGACAGTAACTACTACTAATTGGATACCAAGAAATTGGAGAGAAAAAGGGGTAAAAAAATAAAAATAATAATACATTAAAAAAGATAGCCCCCCCAAAAATATCAAAAGGAAGTTTGTGAACAGCTGCAGCGATTGCTCTCTATCCAATAGCATAGACAGTGAGACAGACCTGCCCAGCAGCTTAGTTTTTGTTATCATAAAACACCACGTTGCAATTTTTTTTACTTGAGAAATACTGCACCAAACACCTTAGTTAGATGTACAATTGCGCAACTAAAACATCATAATTAATTACAGATTTCTTGAGTTATCTTAGATTCATTCTGGGGATTTTGAGGAAGTGAAATAGGCTTTGATGTCTACTGTGTTTCATGGGGGACAAACATCAGTAACCAAAAGCCATTCAGGAAACACCTCCAAGACGTGTTCAGTGGCTCTTTAATTTACAGCAAAGACATTAAATAGATATTGTCCACGTGTGTCCTTAAATGTCAATCAAAAATAGCAAAAACTAATCTATAGACTTCTGCTCTGGAAAATGTAACCACCATATTTCTCAAGCCAACTCTGTTTGATGTAGCGATGTCTTCCTGTTGACAACTCAACCATCACTCTCTCCCACCTCCCCCTTAGTCCTCCCTTCCCCTCTCCCACCTCCCCCTTAGTCCTCCCTTCCCCTCTCCCACCTCCCCCTTAGTCCTCCCTCTCCCACCTCCCCCTTAGTCCTCCCTCTTCCACCTCCCCCTTAGTCCTCCCTTCCCCTCCCCCTTAGTCCTCCCTCTCCCACCTCCCCCTTAGTCCTCCCTCTCCCACCTCCCCCTTAGTCCTCCCTTCCCCTCCCCCACCTCCCCTGCAAGACAGAAATAGGGAGGGATAGAGGGACGCTCTTATTAATGGCTGAGGTTAACCTAGCGGGATCAAACCCATTGGAGCTGCAGATGGATCTGGTCTGCAGGAGCAGGGAGCAGGGAGCAGGGAGCGATGCGTGGGATGAGGCTGGGAGGACTCCACCCGACACACAAAACACGCACACACTCATATGTGCAGGCTGGGCTGCATCATCTGTCATCATCTGTCTCTGGGTCAACAAGCTGCGAGTGAGAGGGATGAGAGGGATGTGGGCTGATACTGTTGGGGGGGATAGGGGGTGGGTCATGAGTTCCCTAGGAAGGCAACTGATGGCCATTCTGATTTTGACAGTGTACACTCACATACATTGCATTTAGAATGTAGTCAGACCCCTTGACTTTTCCACATTTTGTTATGTTACAGCCTTATTCTAAAATGGATTACATTACATTTACATTTACATTACATTTAAGTCATTTAGCAGACGCTCTTATCCAGAGCGACTTACAAATTGGTGCATTCACCTTATGACATCCAGTGGAACAGCCACTTTACAATAGTGCATCTACATATTTTAAGGGGGGAGGGGGGTGAGAAGGATTACTTTATCCTATCCTAGGTATTCCTTAAAGAGGTGGGGTTTCAGGTGTCTCCGGAAGGTGGTGATTGACTCCGCTGTCCTGGCGTCGTGAGGGAGTTTGTTCCACCATTGGGGAGCCAGAGCAGCGAACAGTTTTGACTGGGCTGAGCGGGAACTGTACTTCCTCAGTGGTAGGGAGGCGAGCAGGCCAGAGGTGGATGAACGCAGTGCCCTTATTTGGGTGTAGGGCCTGATCAGAGCCTGGAGGTACTGAGGTGCCGTTCCCCTCACAGCTCCGTAGGCAAGCACCATGGTCTTGTAGCGGATGCGAGCTTCAACTGGAAGCCAGTGGAGAGAGCGGAGGAGCGGGGTGACGTGAGAGAACTTGGGAAGGTTGAACACTAGACGGGCTGCGGCGTTCTACATCATTTTTTCCCTCATCAATCTACACACAATACCCCATAATGACAAAGCAAAAACAGATTTTTAGACATTTTTTAAATGTATTAAAAATAAAAAACAGAAATACCTTATTTACTTAACTATTCAGACCCTTTGCTATGAGACTCGAAATTGAGCTCAGGTGCATCCTGTTAACGTTGGTCATCCTTGAGATGTTTCTACAACTTGATTGGAGTCCACCTGTGTTAAGGTTAATTGATTGAACATGATTTGAAAAGACACACAACGGTCTATATAAGGTCCAACAGTTGACAGTACATGTCAGAGCAAAAACCAAGCCCTGAGGTCAAAGGAATTGTCCGTAAAGCTCAGAGACAGGATTGTGTCGAGGCACAGATCTGGGGAAAAGTACCAAAAAGTGTCCGCAGCATTGAAGGTTCCCAAGAACATAGTGGCCTCCATCATTGTTAAATGGAAGATCATGCTGTCGGGATATTTCTCAGCAGCAGGGACTAGGAGACTTAACAAGATCGGAGCAAAGATGAACAGAGCAAAGTCACAAATGAACTTTTAACTAGTCACACCTGTTAATTGAAATTGAGTAGGTGTGTCCAAATATTTGACTGGTACTGTACACGGAAAGATCATATCATAAATGTTGAAACAAAAAGTTTAAGAAGGTGGTGAATCTTATGCGCTCGGTCTCTGGTTATGTATGGGGTGATGACAGACAATCGCTGATGTACAGTACAAGTCAAAAGCTTGGACACACCTACTCATTCCAGGGTTTTTATTGTTGCTATTTTATACATTGTAGAATAATAGTGTAGACATCAAAACTATGACATAACACATATGGAATCATATAGTAACCAAAAAAAATGTTAAAAGAAATCCAAATAGATTTTAGATTTTAGATTCTTCAAAGTAGCCACCCTTTGCCTTGATGACAGCTTTGCACACTCTTGGCATTTTTGGCAAACATTTGACTGGGACAGTATATTTACAGAGCTCTGATCAGGACAATTGATTACAAGTGTATAGCTTATGGAACAGTGGCTAACTTCTTCAGGCTAGGGTCATGTGACAGAGAAGTCCGTCACTGGCCGTGGGCAGCATTTAGTACACTAACACACACACACACACACACACACACATTCATCGCGCCTCCCTGCTCCGTTATCAGCTACGCTAACAATGTGGGTCGACACACAAGTTAACTTCTCTATCTTAGTACATACATTTCACACGTTACTCTTACCTTCCATCAGTAACAGTTTATGGTATAAAGAATATACAGACAAGTGTTCATGTTTAATTTAAGTAATGTTTATTATACTTATCAATGTTATGGATGAGCGTGTTGTTTGTTTGGTTCTGTTCCTCTCTCTCCATCTCTGTAGCTTCCAGGTATGCTGGGATAAGGACCCAGAGCTATGGTAATCGGGCTGACTTTGTAGTGCCTGTCCCGAATGGCTCGTTCATGTAAATGGGCATATTGAAAGACACCATGTCAGTAGTGATGTGATTTTGTAAATGGTATATTGTATCATGAAAAACGTGTTGTAATGTATATAATTCATTGTTTACCTGAGTGGAAAATGAAGGTAATTGCTTAATTAATTAGTGCTGGGTATGTTCTAATGGGAGTGTTTCCCCTACAAAAGGAGCCTCTCTTTCAGTTCAAGGAGGGAGCCATTTTGGATTTAGCTGTTGATGGGGCAGCATTGTTTTGAGCTGTCCCATAATGGATACTTTGGATGGCAGTACTGTTTTTCTTCCTGATTCACTATGTAAATAAACACCTTTGCACAGAATAACTTTTGCGGCTCCGCCATCTTTTTATTTGGTAGTTAGGTTTTTCAGTTTAGCCTTCTGGCCTACTCTATGTGACAGGTCGTTTTTTTTTCCATTTTCCGCCTGACTGGTGTGCCCAAAGTAAACTGCCTGTTGCTCAGGCCCTGATGCCGGGATATGCATATGATTGGTACAATTGGAAAGAAAACACTCTGAAGTTTGTATAAATGTTAAAACAATGCAGGAGACTATAACACAATAGTTAGGGTAGGCGTTTTACGTTCCTGAATTTGATATGTAGAAGACTAACAGATGAACTGTCAGTATACTCAGTTGAACTGTTGGCGTTAATAGTTGCCCTCCAGTGGGTGGAGGACGTACAAACTGTTAGCATTATAGTATGCTCAGATTCTTTGTCTCTATTGAATAGTTTATCATCTGGTAAATCTAATAGGATGGACCTACTATTGGAGGCATTAATGTTAGAATGGACAATTGAGAGAATAGGTGTAGTAGTGAGATTCTGCTGGGTCCCAACACATTTGGGTGTGGAAGGGAATTTCATTGTAGACCAATTAGCCAAAAAAGCATTTTCCCCCTTCTGATGACCAGGTGGCAAATCGCATCTCTGCATGTCTGGCAGACATATCAGTGTGGATGACGGATCACCACCTCAAGCTGAACCTCGGCAAGACGGAACTGCTCTTCCTCCCGGGGAAGGACTGCCCGTTCCATGATCTCGCCATCACGGTTGACAACTCCATTGTGTCCTCCTCCCAGAGCGCTAAGAACCTTGGTGTGATCCTGGACAACACCCTGTCGTTCTCAACCAACATCAAGGCGGTGGCCCGTTCCTGTAGGTTCATGCTCTACAACATCCGCAGAGTACGACCCTGCCTCACACAGGAAGCGGCGCAGGTCCTAATCCAGGCACTTGTCATCTCCCGTCTGGATTACTGCAACTCGCTGTTGGCTGGGCTCCCTGCCTGTGCCATTAAACCCCTTCAACTCATCCAGAACGCCACAGCCCGTCTGGTGTTCAACCTTCCCAAGTTCTCTCACGTCACCCCGCTCCTCCGTTCTCTCCACTGGCTTCCAGTTGAAGCTCGCATCCGCTACAAGACCATGGTGCTTGCCTACGGAGCTGTGAGGGGAACGGCACCTCAGTACCTCCAGGCTCTGATCAGGCCCTACACCCAAACAAGGGCACTGCGTTCATCCACCTCTGGCCTGCTCGCCTCCCTACCACTGAGGAAGTACAGCTCCCGCTCAGCCCAGTCAAAACTGTTCGCTGCTCTGGCCCCCCAATGGTGGAACAAACTCCCTCACGACGCCAGGACAGCGGAGTCAATCACCACCTTCCGGAGACACCTGAAACCCCACCTCTTTAAGGAATACCTAGGATAGGATAAGTATTCCCCCCCCCTTTAAGATTTAGATGCACTATTGTAAAGTGACTGTTCCACTGGATGTCATAAGGTGAATGCACCAATTTGTAAGTCGCTCTGGATAAGAGCGTCTGCTAAATGACTTAAATGTAATGTAAATGAAACAAGATATAATTGATATCAATGTTCCACTGGGTAGAGCTGAGGCCAAATGTAAGATCCGAGCCATTTTGATACATGTATGGCAGAAGAGATGAGACTCTGAGCCCAAGGGCCGGCATTTGTATGCCCTCCAAAGTAAGGTTTGTGGCCCAAGATTCAAAGATCAGATTAGGAAGGAAGAGGTGGTGTTTGCCTGATTGCGCTTAGGACATTATACATTGAACTCGTCATCTGGTTGGCAAGCATGTGAATAATTTCTTTCTGTTGTGTATTGTAGATGAAATGGTTTTGCATGTGTTGTTATATTGTTGTAAGTATGTTGAAGAGGGGGAAAGATTGAAGTGTAGGGTCATTGGGGTTGGGCGAGGTTGGGGTGGGGTGGGGGGGTTGGAAGGGATTTGAGGGGTGGGGAGGGTCTAGTAGAAGTTAGTTAGGCTCTTTGTTATTTTCTCAGAAGTACTGAGTTAGGTAGGAGGATTTAGAAATGTTGAAAACCTTGAGTTGGAGGAGCGGTCTAAGACACTGCATCTCAGTGCAAGAGGTGTCACTGAATTCCCTGGTTCAAATCCAGGCTGCATCACATCTGGCAGTGATTAGGAGTCCCTTAGGGTGGCGCACAATTGGCCCAGCGTCAATTGGGGTAGGCCGTAAATGGGAATTTGTTCATAACTTTGTTGCCTAGTTACATAAAGGTTAGATTTAAAATGAGCCACGCACTCCAGCACAGTAGGTGGTGGCATGCACCTTTAATGTTGGTTTGCAGACCACCGTTATGAAGACGACGACATAAGGTCAACACAATCGTGCATTAGATGACGGGTTCGGGGTACTATTTCTGAAATTTCACATAATACAAAACGTTCTTCTTTCGCATACTATTTAGTACACTAGTCTGGGTATTTGGACATACTATCTGTATGGGGGTAGTAGACGTTGGTCTATTATTAACTTGCCTCCTCCATCCTTTGGAACGAAGCATATTGACGTGAATCATTAGCTTATCCTATGCGGTATATGGTCTTTTGGAAGTCTACTGAGCAGGCTAGATGAATATATGAATTTTAGTAAGTTAAGAGTTTGAGTTTAATTAAAAGTAGAGATAATCCGAAGCCAAGAAAAGTACATCATTCTTGTAATGACATGCGTTGCAATTGACCCAATGTGCTCTGACTCAGTCCAAAAGATCTGCATTCTGAAAGCCAAGACCTCAAATCATATGTCAGGCTGACCACTCTAATTTTTCCAGATCTTGTTTCAAGCCTTAAACTTCTCAATAAAGGACCCTTGTTTTGGTACGTTGTAGATACATTAAAATACTCTGATACATAGTTTTGATTGGCAATAGCCAGGAAGTGAAGTAGTGGCAATAGCCAGGAAGTGAAGTAGTGGCAATAGCCAGGAAGTGAAGTAGTGCCCTAGGAAAACAAAGGCAGTGCCATATCAAAGCACCTGACACAACTTACGGTTGTAATTGAATCAAGCATGCCATTAATATGGACAAGTTTTCCACAATGAGATGAATAGGCAGAGATCTCAGAGAGAGAGAGAGAGAGCAGCACAACGGGTTGCAATCCCCTTTTAGAAGAGTACAAAGGCATGCTGTTCTATGCCCGTTGTGCTCTCTCTCTCTCTCTCTCTCTCTCTCTCTGAGATCACTGTTCAGTTTCCATGTGGGCTACAGCATATAATGTGTGTGACTCTAGGAGGGAGAGAGGGGGTCCCGAGTCTATAATGAGCGAGGGAAATACAATAAAAGAAAAAATATACTATCAAAAAAGATGTCACAACATATGTTTTTATTACCTTATTACAAAAATACCAACTGCTTCCGGTGCTGGTGCCATATGACACAAACAGAGCCAATGGGGGTTAAATAGCTTTGCTGCAAAGCACACAGACATGTTAGTGTGTCAGTCCATTTCATTTCTGTTCAGGTCCTCTGTATGTCCAGAGCTGCATGGGGCAATGTAATTAGAAAGCACAGGGAATGACAATATAAACACCTCAACACTTGTACTGTAAGTCCTACAGTGTAGAACAAACTGAAGTTGAGTTTAAAAGCCATAGACAACCACGTTTTCAGCAACACATTGTGCCTCATTATGAATAATAATTGGCAAAAAGGGCCCACTTAGGGGAGCGTTTCCATTACACTTTCACATCGGTTGTTAACCTGAAAGTATGTGTCGCCTGTGTGGATTAAAACTGATATGCACTCACAGCTCGACCTTGATGAGGCGACCTTTCAATAACCTTTCAGTTCATCATCTCTGTCCTCTCAACTTTGACCAAAAGGGTCACAGTTTGTTGGGGCATGTCTCTCCAGCAGATGGCTAGTCAGCGATCAGCATCTAGGCCTACATCATTTCAAATTGAAGGTGGTCCTCTTCCATCAATCCGGTGTCACAGTCAGTTCACTGTCAGTCATACAACATTGGGGATATAATTATCGTGCGTAGTATTAATGATAAAGTTAGAGTGGCTGTGAGTCAGTTGTTTGGGAGGACAGAAAGTTCACAATCCCAATCAAATGGCCCAGGATATGTTAGCCGCATGTTCCTTGGCCTTCATCCGCAGCACGGCGATGCTGGATGAGCGTCTCTCGAACTCAGGCTTGGCCTCCAACGGGTGTCCGTTGGGTGAGGATGTGAGGAGAGAGTCAGCCGTGAAAAAGTTGTTGATGGAGACGTGTCCAAACTGGTTCTGCTGGTTAGGGAAGCCCACATACCCGTGGTCGGCTGCGGAGCGGGGGGAGTGGGAGTAGGAGGTTACACAGGGAGGAGATCCACGGGGGAGCATGCAGGAGGACACCATTGAGCCACTGGGAGCAGGGCTGGGCCACAGGTTGTTGGGGATCTGGGAAGGGAAATGATAGGTCATTTATCTGGTTATTGATTGACCTTTCTATTCTATCAGGAAAGTTGAATGATCTTGATTATGAATTGCTCCTGACGTTTTGAATATTCATAATCCAATTGTGTGTATTATAAAGGTTTTCTATTTTCTTCTCATTGGTTCTATTAAGGATTTTTTTAATTCGACAAAGTGTCATCTTTTTAGATTTATCAGTCATTACATTTTAGACAACGATAATATATGATATACCATTTCATCCAAATGTGTAACTTTAGAACAGGCTACTTCAGATGGGGTGGCAGTAACCTAATGGTTAGGGCTTTGGGCCAGTAACTGAAAGGTTGCTGGATCGAATCCCCGTAGCTGACAAGGTAAAAATCTGTCGTTCTACCCCTGAACAAGAAAGTTAAACCTGTTAACTCTTCCCCGGTATGCCTTCATTGTATATAAGAATTTGTTCTCAACTGACTTGCCTAGTAAAATAAATGAAAAATAGCCGACAGTATATAGCTTAGGCTACCAGATCAGATGTCAGAAATTGTATTCCTGATTCATTAGGAAAAATCACATCTTGAAGATTAGTATCTGCACCCATCCTTTCCCTTGCAACTACTGTAACATCCCTGCCAAATGTTGGTTTACAGACGCATCTAGAAACTTAATTGTGGTGGGGGTGAAGATTTTGCTATGGTTTGGTGGTCATATGTAATGACGGTTTGTTTAGCGTTGCATGGGGATTTCATTTCATTTTCAACTGGTTACAATCAAAATGATTTCCATAAACAGATGACATCAGAGAGTATATCAGATATGACCTCAATGATCTGTAAATATAGTCAAATTTTTTGAACAAACGTAATATTTTTAAACAGAACCAGACTCTGCTTTTTCATAGAAATGTCCATGTCCAACCCACAAAAATGCAATTTATGTTCCCCCCTAAAGTATTTACAAGGAATAAATCATCAACTTTGAACTGAATTGAGTCATGGCCGTAAATCAAACAGTAAGATACATGGACATGCTTCAATCACCCACTTAGCATCTGTACCATAGAATTAGAAATTAGAACACTAGAATGGGCATGAACCTTATGATGGGATAAAGATCAGGGCCCTGTTGCATAAAACGTTACCCTTAAGGGTTTGACTGAAGGAATAATTTCCCCTTACCTAAGGGAATTGTTTAAGGGCATGGTATAGAGCCTCACAAATACTTTAGGTAAGGGCATATTTGAGGGGTTTTATGGTAGTTTAAAGGCACATATGGCAGAAGGAGTATCTGGTTACCGTGGAGATGGCCTGATTCACTGTCTAAACATCTACAGTAGTCAAAGAGATCACTTTCATTTTGTGAGATAGCAAAATGGAACATCTACAATCAAAAAGGACAAACAAATTGATTCAGGAGATAATAAACCATGTTTCTTGACATAGTTTGTCAAACTTGTTTATATGACTTTCTAATACATCAAGCTAACTAGCCAGCTAGCTTTGTGGCCATATATTATGCACCTTGCATTGTTTAGCTATGTAGCTAGCTGGTTAATGTTTTCCTTTTGTAACCAGAGCACCACAAAATGGTGTTTACATTGATATCCATAATGAATGAAGCAGGTAAGGGGCCTCATGGGCACCCTTAACTTTATTTAAGGGGGAAATGTACCTTAAAAATGTTTGTGCAACTGACTTAAAGTTAAGGAAACTTTAAGGGAAAAGATAAGGGGAAAATATATAGGTGTTTTATGCAACCAGGCCCAGTCAGGGAGTTGGTCAATCATGGTTTGCCCGTGCTGTGATAAGTGTTTATCTGTACTGTAGCTAGCTAGGCAGACAGTTTTAGAGGAATGATTCTATTAATTTTTCAAATTAACTGCCAATATGCCGACATTCCAATCAAATAATACACTCAATCCGCAGTCATACATTGGTTGAAAACAGTTGATGATAGGACTTAGACAAGTTGTAAATGCATATAGTAGCACTCACAGCTTTCCAAGAAAACCAAGATGTTTACATTTATTGTCTGTTTAAATATATTTTAGAGTCTATATATAGACTACAGGAAATTGGTAGGCTATAAAGCCTGTATAAATGTTTTTTTTAGAATTATATGACAATATTTTAGGTTGACAATATTTATATTACAGAATTTCTGATATAGCCTATCACATGCCTTAGCCTACATGTATTTTCATGCATAAGTGAAATTACTGTTGGATTATGCCTCGGGTTTGGGTTTCCCCCTTGACCGATATGACTGCCATTTGCATCATAACTTATTTTAAAGGGATGCGTTTTGGCAGTCCCTTGTGGCTTTACGTCTTATATTGGCTTTAAAGGAGCAATGTCTTGTTCAAACAATAAGTAAGCCGTTACCCCGCCACTGATTTGGTAAATAGCGAGATGGGCCTGGAGAAATGTAATCGCTCTCAAATTCATGGACTGAGCTATATGGATGCAAGTACTGCCCGTGACCATGTTTTTAGGATGTACAGTGTTTGTTTACAATGACATAATTTACAAACAAAGGTGTAAAACAAGCTTATATTTTCGGTTCTGATGAGGTAAGACAATTGAACTAAGCTCATGAGGCATTTATAAATTATATTATTTAAGTATCAATGGGTATATATATATATATATATATATATATATATATATATATATATATATATATATATATATATATATATATATATATATATATATATATATATATATATATATATATATATGATATACCAAACATGAATGTAGCAATCAGTGATTGCCCTTTTAAAAGCCCATACGCCTAAACTAGCCTCCACCCATTGACTTGGATAAATACTTTTCTGAGAAATCTGAGATGCCATTAATTTCAATGGTTTGCCGAGATACGTTCTAAATCAACTTTCAAAGTATTATCTAAAATATGGTGCATAGCACACATCTTATTAACATAGGCCTATGTCAAGGATGCTCAATATATCAAGGTGCGGTGGCAAGCAAGAGCATTATCATTTGATTTAATATACTAAATGTGTAGGCTACTAACCTACCTAGGCTACACTTGAAAATACAAAAGATAAATGAGTGTGGCTAAATACGCACGATGGGCTCTAATTATTGTTAACAATGACCAAGTATTACACCAAAATCAAATGATTAATTCCATATGATAGAGAAGTTAAATTAGTCTAGCAAAAAGTATTCAATAGTGGTAGTGAAACCGTGTCTCTGGTAAAAGCGCAAACTTGCTTGTGAGTAGCTATCCGTCCTTGGCAACACTGATATGTCATATGTCGCTGCAAAATGACTTTTTGCCTGTTGAATCTGCCCATAACGTTCTCTTTTTCTCCACTTGGCTCTTCTGTTTTGAAACCACACCTAGAGGGAGAAATAGAGAAATATAATCAAAATTTTCCTAAACAGAACTGAGCATATGGGCCTATAGGCTTAAGCTATAGCCTAGGCTACCCTTATTTTTCGGCATGATATTGTCTGTAGACAATATTTGGTGACATGGGCCTAATAATTACCTGAGCACTCAGATACAATCCATGTTAAATAACGTGCGCACATTTGTGATTCACAGTATATAATGTATTACAATTATTTTAATAGGAACTCAGTCCGCATTTAAATTTACTTTTGAAAGTTGTAATAGTAGAATGCAGGAGGTGAAATTTCCAAATTGGGTAGTGCATCACCAGTACCTCTTGTCATGTTAGTCATTTTATACCTTATAGAGCTTTTTATAACTTGTCAGAAATGTCCAGATCAACTAGCCGATGTCAGTTAACGCTTTTTATTTCGTTTTTTAGCCTATAGTTATTGTTGTCATTTTTTAGTCTCTGAAATATCACATGAATACACATTAGACATGGCAAAATATATAAAATTGCAATTAAATTAACTTTAAAACGGCAACATTTTCTTTGCACCTCATGACAAAAATGTTTAGAAATAAGCTTTAAATCTCCAACAACAAGAAGGGTGTGAACAGTTTGTGTCATGAACAGTGCTTGTGCCCATAGAAATAGACCTGGCGCGTGCGCAGGGGTGGGCGCAGGATGTTCCCCGATGCTGTGGAAAGGTTTTGGAACCCCTGGTCTAGAGATTAACTGAATGAAAGTGAGAGAGAAGTAGACCTACCTGCACTCTGGCCTCGGTTAGCTCCGTTCTCATCGCCAGCTGTTCTCTCACATAAACATCTGGGTAATGAGTTTTCTGAAACACCTTCTCCAACTCCTCCAGCTGTGCGCTCGTGAACGTCGTCCTGTGCCGCCTCTTCTTACTGCTCGATACGTTACTGTCACACTTGTCACTGATTTCGTACAAATCCGTTTTCTCCTGACCTGCCATTACCGGCGAGTCCCTCAGATTGCAACAGTTGACTATCGACCTACCGAGGTCCACGTGCAAGGTATCTTCTTCAGTTTTGGGGACACCATAATTCGCTATAGGAAAGAAATAGAAAAATATTATTATTAATATGATACATCAATGTTTATATAATTTATTAGTATAAATACATAAACTAAAACATAGTTTAAAATAGTGTTATTTTAGATAACAGGGCTATTCATAAATTCGGCTACTTTAAAAATGTTTTATTTTCCTTTTATAGGCCCAATAACACGTTAGCAGAATCTTTCAATCTTGCAACAATACTAGTATATATGCTGGCTGCCAGATGCTACATTATAAGGTCATCTTTGCACAACAGGCAAGTGACAGGCCTATAAAGAATATTGACAACTCTATTTAATGTAAGAGATGTTGTATAAGCCCATTTGTCCTCAAACCATAAGCAGTTAATTAATGTAAACACATTTGCACGTTAGCATTTCAGTTTTGATAACGGTTGATATTATTAATATTATT
Source organism: Oncorhynchus gorbuscha (assembly GCF_021184085.1). Classification (NCBI taxonomy): domain Eukaryota; kingdom Metazoa; phylum Chordata; class Actinopteri; order Salmoniformes; family Salmonidae; genus Oncorhynchus; species Oncorhynchus gorbuscha. The sequence continues at coordinate 391,790 of NW_025745389.1, read as the reverse complement.
ATTGACAAAGCCAGAAACACATATTTTCAAAACCACACTTTCTAGGATATTCATAATTTTATGACATTTAAAATATGACCACAACTGCCCATTGCTCTTTCAAGGTATTCCTAATATAAAGATATATAAAAAACTAAATTGCCTCAATCCAATAGCTTTCTGGCATTCAAACAGTTTTTTTGGACAGCACTAAGAATGACATAACACATAAATAAATGACTTGTTTGAGATATGGCACATACTTCTCGTTTCACAGGCACAGTACTATTTGGATGCTAAAATAACATGCGTAAAATAACCTAAGACATATTTTCTTCAATAACATTTCGGTAACGCTTTTAGCTTGCAGGTATAGCCTTACAAATCGCATCAATAACACATCCAGCATACACATTTCTCCGGCAGTTGAAAAATATATTTGGTAACGCTTTACGCACGCACAGTGAAAAGGGGCCAGTAACTAACCGTTTTGTTCTCCACACGGTGAGGACCGCTCCATTCGCGTGTTGTGCTCGGTGGTCTGTAGCCCGAAAGCCTGCACACACTTGGGCGAAGTTTTGCTGTAGTACTGTACACTGTCCAAACTCTCCATAACTTGGTCCAACCCGCTGCCAGAGCCCATGTAATAGTCGCTGCTCTTAATTGCTTGACACTTCAATGCGAATTTATCGTTCACGTATTCCATCATCATCTTCTTCTTCCTCAGATCCCGTCGCTCAAATTAATCTTGTCAACTGACCAAATATAATTTCTGTTGACGTTCGACAAAATGGAGCATCTATATAGGTTACCCTGGTTAGACAATCATTCGCCAAAGCCGTTAGTTTGTCTAGTCTTAAAGGCACTAGCTATGGTCCCTTTATAAAGGGAGGGAGAGGGGGTTCATTGAAGAAGCCTCCCTACATTTGAATATGGAGCAGTTAATTATAACTCCTCCCACAATCCAAACCAGACACACATTAAGGGATTCTCGACCCTAGAAAGAATCTAAAATCAAACAATGACATTGAATTTAATTTACAACACGTTTAGATACCCCAAATAGAGAGAGGTGACCTAGTGATTTATCTAGCCTACTGCAAATTGAGACTGCAAATACAATTTGTAAGAGCGCATGGCTAATTTAAACGGAAGATTGTCTTCTACACTCACTTGGCAATTCACGTTTCTGGTTGAAATCGGCCTATTGCTGTAATAATCGGAAGAACTACTTTCATGGCAATATATTTAGGAAAATATAAATACACAGTATAACGACTTATGGAGATATTTAAAACATCTACAACTTTTTGGACTTCAAAACGATGCTTTTAAATGCAATACGTTCAATACAAAGTGTTGGTGGCTTTTTAGATAAATTATAGGCATTGCAATTAAAACGGATTTATGTGTGTGCTTTGAAAGACAGACCTCCGCTGTGTGCAAAATTGTGCTAATTCCTTTGCTCTACAGTAGCATATATACTAATAATCATCATCATCTGCATTATTATTATTATTATTATTATTGTTGTTGTTATTAATACTAATAATAATTATAAACGTTTCCCTCGTTTGGCATTTTCGTTGTTACGTTTCAGCACATTTGTTGCATTAACACAGCAAAAAAATATTCTGATTAGGCTATGCAAGGTTTTTTTTTAAATTCAGTAACATGTATTGTTTGGTTTAGGTTTAATTTGGGCCTATTGCCCATATTGCAATACAGATATGTTCTAAATCTATAACACCTGAAGCATGCATGGATTAGTACACTGTCAGCGCGACCCATTGTAGTTGAATGTCTTATTATCAAATTGAATCTATAATGTACCAGTTTTTAACAGGGGATCAAAGAAAGTTCATAATGCAGGAATCATTATGGAATGATACGTATTATAAGGCGCTCGGGTGCTTAAAATTCGCAATGCATTTAGACAAATGCATCATATGGGTTTTGCATTTTAGTTTTACCAAACATAGGCTATTTAGTTATAGCTAAAGTTTGGGTGTGCCTCAATGGTGCTTGCCTTCCAGTATTTCCGAGCTAATAGTTCTGCATGTTTGTGAAGTGGGAATTTTATCACAACAGGACACTTTGGAAAACGTATTTTTAACTTTTGGGAAACGAATAAAGACGTTTACAGTGATGACATGGACATGTCAATGGAATCTGTGTGTCATGTTTATATCTCTCAATGTTCCGCAATGTTAATCGGATTTAGTGAGAGTCCCTGGAACTTCCAATAGGAGCAATATACAGCACTCACTGCAACTCACACTAAACCATGTGGCCGGCATATTCTTCTACAAGCAATGAATGCAATGCCCGGTCCAATTTAACAGACCAAACTACATAACGAAAGACACGATGTCAGAATGGCCAGATATTATACATTTACCCATTAAACAGTTAATACTGCATTCGTGGTATGGTTTTGAGAACAACCACACGAGTGAATTTATATGCCAGGGAGAAACAATTGTGTGGACAAATGTATTAGTCACCACCACTGCATTAGCATGTTGTGCGTAATTGCGTAAACGCGTGTGTTTCCTTTTCACTCTATATTCTTTCACAAAGCCTAGCAATTTCGGGTGATATGAGTTCAATGCAAAAATCGAGAGAGGCGTAAAATGAGGCTATTCATAACCTTTAAATGAAATGAAGATGCAATGACGATAAATGTAATAGGGCTACATTGAAGAGGAAAAGTCTGCAATAAACAGTAAATAAATAAGAGGAAAACACGCCCCCCTCCTTATGACAAGAAGTACATTGCCACGAACGGAACTCTCTTCCACCCTCATCCTTCCATACGGTGGGCCAATAGCAACTGCTATGCAGACGATACTTAGCTGTGGTTTGCTATCGGGTCAATGATAATACCTGGGGTTGGACCGTGACACTAGAGGAAAAAGAAATATGAGTGCAGGGGGATGTCTTATTGGGCTGCTAATGTGACCTCGCCATGCCGCCTCATGCTGAGGAGAAAATTCCAAAAGGTTGCGGCAGTTTGGCCTGTTGGTGGGCGGTGGACTGAGGATTCCTACCATGAGCGGCAAGTTCTTGAAAGTGGATAGGATGCTGGTTGTAATTGCGGCGGGTTTGCCATAAAGTAGGGGTTGAAATGGTGTCTAATAATGATGTGTTTTTAAGTGAATTTTAAAAAGTTGGTATTTAAAAAAATATATGTCTGCTTTTTGAGACTGTTGCTTAGAAGAAAACGACTTTCAAGCGCAATAATTTATAAATTATTTAAGAAAATAATCTGAATATCATTATGGTAGAAATTAAGAATCGAAACGAGTAAAAAGTTATTTTTCAGACCAACGAGTGATCACTAAAGCAGCCTGGTTTAGCCTAGGTCTAAATAATACATATACTTGGAAGTAGCGCGTTATCTAAGGCTCGAGCTAGGCAATGCCACAGTGCCAGCTCTGATTTAGTGTCCGTTTTAATCAGTCACGTTCAATTCTTAGAAATATTGAAGGCTACTCTAAAAGCAAACAAAGTTTATTTTTGCAGTTATTAATTTTTGTTGCAGCCTGCCTATGATTCGCCATATAAACCTCCCTCCAAATGGTTACAAAATGTTAGAGCAACTGATTTATGCTCATTTTTTGTTTACTTTTCGTTTGTTTGTCTATTGTTTTGCATGCTCATTGACAGGCATGCCTCCAAAACCCAGGCACCGAGTCAGTGTAAAATGTCATCTGGGACGGATTCTATGGTTACTAGTCTATTTAAAATGATAATAAACACTAGTAGAGCTGGCCAAGATGAACCCATAATTAAGTCAGATGGCTATACTACTAACCGTGAGTGGGAAAACCATAAGCAAAATTGAAATCTATAAATTCCTAGTGCTCAAAAACTGAAACAATGGAGAAACATAGTAAGAGACTAACCTACATTTGTGATTATATTTATGAAGTTGACCATTCATGCTACAAATCAAGTTGACCACTCAACTCAAGGTTAGACTCAATCACGATATATCACAACCCTGATCAGGCAGAGTCCAGTATGGCTGCATTTAGACAGGCAGCCCAATTCTGATATTTTCCCCACTAGTTGGTCTGTCTAAATACAGCCCTTTTTGGCTTCTACAGTATGTACTCTGTCTAGACAGACTAAAGAACTAACAACACTTTGACACAGGGCTCCTCTTCAGACCTCCTCCTGTATTCTATTACACTGTTTGGGTCACCTCACCACAGACAGATTAACATTGTGATTTCTTCTCTCTCTCTCTCACTGCCAAAGCCTCTAATATTCCTGTCTACATGACTAATATACAGCAAGCACACTTATTTCACCACAAACGTGAGTTCAGAGTGATTATGTATAGCCTAATGTAATCTATTAGGCAAACAAACGGATACAGTCTTGAATACATTGTGTGAATTACAGGGGTTAAGTTGGGGAGTGAATTCTTCTACTGCCTTATAATGAAAGACAGTGTACAGTCAGATTTTTAAATCCTGTTAACGATAATAAATGGAAGAGAAACCAATTGGTAGAGACACACCCAATCCCAAATCCTAACACATGTGGTACTGAATTTAAGTGTGTACATGAGTGGAGGTTCCTCGGAGGAGGAAGAGGAGGACCATGGCAACTTATTTCTGTCCTCCTCTGGATACATTGACTTTAATACAAAACCTAAGAGTCTCATGGTTCTTACACACTTCCATGGATTTACACAGTAATTATGACAACTTCCAGAGGACGTCCTCCTACCTATCAGACCTGACATTTTGTCCACCCAATCAAAGGATCAGAGAATTAATCTAGTAGTGAAAGCATAAGCTACAGCTAGCTAGCACTGCATTGCAAAGCATGTGGTGAGTAGTTGACTAAAAGAAAGAGAAATACAATAGTTGAACAGTTTTGAACAAATACTTGTCTTCAAAAATGAAGTATAAGCAAGAGAGAGCGGGAGAGAGATCGAGAGCTAGCTATATATAGTAGTATTTTTTTTCACTTTAATTTTCACTTACTTAGCTAGCTAGGTACTTTAGCCTACTCTAACAGAAAGTGATGCTATGTTAGCTAGCTGGATATATGGCTATCCAACTCTGGAACTCTTCCAAGTCATAGTAAGCTTTTGGTGTAACTGTTAAACTGCTTGCTTACTGTAGACTGTACTGCAAGACTGTAGCGGATTTATTAATACGTTAGTTATATTAGCTATGTTGACCATGATGTTAGATAATATGGGGACAACAATGTATGCTGTGTGTAGCGGTTAAAGGTTATGATATGACGGTTTGGCTGGGAAAGTTTTTTTTGCCTGGTCACATACATTTGATGTGTTGTTCACTGAAGTCCACAAGCGAAGGGAAAAGGTGAGAGAGGAGGATAGTGCATAAATGTGAGAAGGAATTACAGCGAGCATAGTGATAATGCTATTTGCATGTGGCTGCTCTGAAAGTGAACTGTGTTTGTGTGTGATTAGTGCTGTATTCATTCCACCGATTCTGTTGAAAAAAAAATCTTAAATGGAAGCAAATGGAACAAAATAGGGATAAACATACCTTAATTTGTCCAATAGAAACTGTTGGACAAATGATTACTCCCTAGATCAGCTAGATGCAGGCAAGAGTGTGTAAGGTGGTACTGAATGTGTCACTGTCTGTCACCTTGATTACAACAACAGAAATATCTCGACCTGTACACCTGCGTTGTAAAGTTTAATTTTCTAGGTTGTAGCAAACTCATGATGGGTACAGGGAGAATTAGGGTATCATGTAGTAGCCTAAACCTAATGATGTTACATTGAGCTGGGTGAACGGAAAATGAATGGCAGTCATCCAATAAGCTGTAATAGAAATAAGGTCATGCTCATCATTTAAAAAACAAAACAAATCATCCTCTCTCATCTTGAACGGCACGAACCGCCACTGGTTGACATACTGAGCATTATCCAAAGTTCTTCAAATGAGTGGGCCTGCAAATATGTGACCTGCATGGGATGATGTTGTAAAATCCTAATTCAAGACAAACAATAATAAACATATGGGAGATTAAGCAAGGCGATACTATATGGTGGACAGGGTAAACTATAGAATCCTCACCAATCCCAAATATTGGCTGATAACACTGACCGTGCTATGGGCCAGAAGAGAAAATCATCTCAATGTAAAAGCTCCAGGCTCCTCCCGAAGGGGGACAGGTGTTCAATCTTCCCGGAAGGAGAACCGTGCGCTGGGGTTACAAATCCTAACAGTCGTAATGGGCTGGGCAGGACCACTGGCACTAGTCATGTCTGTAGACAAAACTCCAGATCGGCTCAATACAGTCAACACCACCAGAGAGCAGAGAGAGAAATATGAAAGTGAAGGGAGGAGAATATACACTAAATAGAGGGACATGCATTTCCTGCCAGAGAGCCAATCACCTCTTCTCTCCAGCTCCATCTATTTGTTTTCACATTAATTAATTTATCATTTCCAGCCAAAACACCAGCGAGAAACCTTCAACCCTGAAGTTATCCACTCCGGTAGGGCAGTGTCTGTAGGAGGGATTCTGGAATCCAAATATACTGAACAATAACTACTGTAATCTGCAACTGGTAATAAAGAAAACAACATTCTAATTCTAACATCAATGTTTGCGCTCTACTCAAAGCTGCGTCTGTTTCTGACATATTGTGTGGCAACATCTCTGAAACATGAGTCTGCAATGTAGCTTCAGATTTAGTCTAATCTGCAGACTACTGTGTATGTACTATATATATATATATATATATATATATATATATATATATATATTAGATCAAATAAACAAACTTGAATTGAAGCATTATTTTAGAGAATCACATTTATTTATCTTGATTATTATTATTAACAGCGGAGTAAAAGGGCTACTTCGTCAACTGAAGTAAATACATATTTTCTTAGATACAATATGCAGCAACTAAGATGAAACACCTTGTCATTCTCAATTTTATTTTACCAAAAGGGTACTATACCACAGCAAAGACCAGTCATGATAGTTTGTCAGAAAAAACAACAACATAACACACACACACACACACACACACACACACACACACACACACACACACACACACACACACACACACACACACACACACACACACACACACACACACACACACACACACACACACACACACACACACACACACACACACACACACACACACACACACACACACACCCTAACAATTGGAACAGAGGAGTTCTGTTTCTTCATTCTGACCATCATCTGCATATTAACCGTGTCATTTGCTGAACGTTTTGGGACTTTGCTCCATGTGTTACGGTGTTGTCTGTGGTCGCATTAAGGCAGTGATATCCGAGCACAATGACCAGAATGAAAACGGCTGCAGATATTTGGGCTCATTTTCTCCCATTGCTTTTAATGAATTTTCAGAAGACCCACGGATCCCAAGCTGAGAGTGGAAAGGAAGCTATAAGGAATTTTTGCATAGCAGACAAATAACATCTAAACTTTTGGGGGGAGGAAAGTTAAACAGTTCACAATGAAATGTCAACACATGCATATACTGTAAGTGACTGTCAAAACGTTACTGCAAACAGAATTATTTTGGTCTTGGTTAATGTTTTAGACATACTGTGAATGCAGCTTAAACACATTTCTTGTTATGATTAACAAATGTGTTGTTACTAGTGCATTTTGTCCCTTTTCTTGCCCCCTCCCCAGCCACCACTCATCTGGAAGGGGTTGTCCCGGAAACACATGAGCTCCTTTTTAGACGGGGCAGAGGTCACTATTTGGGGAGAAGGTGCTTTATTTTCTGCAGAAAAAGGGAAAGAAAAATACAATTCTAACAGAACTACATCATATATTGGCATATCACATATCAATATTTCTCAGGATAAAGTATTTTTGCCTTGATGCTCCTTGACTGAAGAGAAATATATTGAAATATATCGCATTCACTACGTGGACAAATTTATGTGGACACCTGCTCGTTGAACATCTCATTCCAAAATCATGGGCATCAATATGGAGTTGGTCCCCCCTTTGCTGCTATTGCAACCTCCACTTTTCTGGGAAGGCTTGCCCCTAGAGTTTGGAACATTGCTGCAGAGACTTGCTTCCATTCAGCCACAAGAGCATTTGTGAGGTTGGGTACTGATGTTGGGTGATTAGGCCTGGCTCGCAGTCAGCGTTCCAATTTGTCACAAAGGTGTTTGATGGGGTTGAGATCAGAGCTCTGTGCAGGCCAGTCAAGTTCTTCCACAACGATCTTGACAAACCATTTCCATATGGACCTCGCTTTGTGCACAGGGGCATTGTCATGTTGAAACAGAAAAGAGCTTTTCCCAAACTGTTGCCACAAAGTTGTAATCACAGAATCGTATAGAATGTCATTGTATGCTGTAGCGTTAAGTTGTCCCTTCACTGGAACTAAGGGGCCCGAACCATGAAGAACCACCCCAGACCATTATTCCTCCTCCACCAAACTTTACAGTTGGCACTATGCATTGGGCAGGTAGCATTCTCCTGGCATCCGCCAAACCCAGATTCTTAATTCAGACTGCCAGATGGTGAAGTGTAATTCATCACTCCAAAGAATGTGTTTCCACTGCTCCAGAGTCCAATGGCAGCGAGCTTTACACCTCTCCAGCCGAAGCTTGGCGTTGTGCTTGGTGATCTTAAGCTTGTGTGTGGCTGCACGGCCATGGAAACCTATCTCATGAAGCTCCCGACAAACAATCTTTGTGCTAATATTGCTTCCAGAGGCAGTTTGGAACTCGGTAGTGAGTTTCGCAACCGAGAAAAGATGATTTTTACGAGCTACATGCTTCAGCAATCAGTGGTCCAATTCTGTGAGCTTGTGTGGCCTACCACTTCATGGCTGAGCCAATATTGCTCCTAGACGTTTCCACTTCACAATAACAGCACTTACAGTTGACCGGGGCAGCTCTAGGAGGGCTGAAATTTGACAAACTGACTTGTTGGAAAGCTTGCATCCTATGACGGTGCCACAATGTTAGTCACTGAGCTCGTCAGTAAGGCCATTCTACTGCCAATGTTTGGAGATTGCAAGGCTGTGTGCTCAATTTTATACACCTGTCAGCAACGGGTGTGGCTAAAATAGCCGAATCTACTAATTTGAAAGGGTGTCCACATACTTTTGTGTATATATACATTTATACAGTACTATTACTGTAAGAACTTTGCAAAAACCATTAAGCTTTATAATGAAACTGGCTCTCATGAGGACCGCCACAGGGAAGGAAGACCCAGAGTTACCTCTACTACAGAGGATAAGTTCATTAGAGTAACCAGCCTCAGAAATTGCAGCCTAAATAAATGCTTCACGAGGTTAAAGTAACAGACACATCTCAACATCAACTGTTCAGAGTAGACTGAGTGAATCAGGCCTGCAAAGAAAACACTACTAAAGGACATTAAGAAGAAGAAGAGACTTGCTTGGGCATCGAAACATGAGGGATTGACATTAGACTGGTGGAAAATGTGTCATTTGGTCTGATGAGTTCAAATGAGAGATTTTTGGTTCCAACCGCCGTGTCTTTGTGAGACGCAGAGTAGGTGATTGGATGATCTCCGCATGTGTGGTTCCTACTATGAAGCATGGAGAAGGAGGTGTGATTGTGTGGTGGGGCTTTGCTGGTGACACGGTCTATGATTTATTTATAATTCAAGGCACACCTAACCAGCATGGCACACCTAACCAGCATGGCACCACAGCATTCTGTATTCTGCAGCATTCTGGTTTGCTCTTAGTGGGACTATAATTCGTTTTTCAACAGGACAGTGACCTAACACACCTCCAGGCTGTGTAAGGGATATTTGACCAAGGAGGAGAGTGATGGAGTGCTGCCTCAGATGACTTGGCCTCCACAATCACCCAACCTCAACCCAATTGAGATGGTTTGATATGAGTTGGACCGCAGAGTGAAGGAAAAGCAGTTAACAAGTGTTCAGCATATGTGGGAACTCCTTCAAGACTGTTGGAAAAGCATTCCAGGTGAAGCTGGTTGAGAGAATGCCAGGGTGTGCAAAGCTGCCATCAAGGCAAAGGGTGGCTACTTTGAAGAATCTCAAATATAAAATATATTTTGATTTGTTTAACATGTTTTTGGTTACTACTAGTTTATATGTCTTCACTATTATTCTACAATGTATAAAATAGTACAAATAAAGAAAAAACATTGAATGAGTAGTAGGTGTCCAAACTTTTGACTAGTACTGAATAAACAGTGCCTTTGGAAAGTATTCAGAACCCTTGACTTTTTCCACATTTTGTTATGTTACAGTCTTATTCAAAAATGGATTAAAACATTTACAAATCCTCAGTAATCTACACACAATAACCCATAATGACTTTAATGGTTTTTCGAAATGTTTTCAAATTGAGTTCAAATCTAAAAACAGATACATTTTATAAATAAGTATTCAGACCCTTTGCTATGCGACTCAAAATTGAGCTCAGTTGCATCATGTTTCCATTGATCATCCTTGATGTTTCTACAACTTGATTGGAGTCCACCTGTTGTTAATTAAATTGATTGAACATGATTTGAAAAGCACACACCTGTCTATATAAGGCAGTGCATGTCAGAGCAAAAACCAAGCCATGAGGTCGAAGGAATTGGCGGTAGAGCTCAGAGAGCTCGATTGTGTCAAGGCACAGATCTGGGGAAGCATAACAAAAAATGTCTGCAGCATTGAAGGTCCCCAAGAACACAGTGGCCTCCATCATTCTGAGCAATCAAATGAGAAGGGTCTTTTTCAGGGAGGTGACCAAGAACCCGAAGGTCACGATGACAGAGCTCTAGAGTTCCTCTGTGGAGATGGGAGAACCTACCGAAGGACAACCATATTTGCAGCACTCCACCAATCAGACATTTATGGTAGAGTTTCCAGATGGAAGCCTCTGCTCAGTAAAAGGCACATGGCAGCCCGCTTGGAGTTTGCCAAGAGGCACCTAAAGACTCCCAGACCATGAAAAACAAGAGTCTCTGGTCTGATGAAACCAAGATTGAACTCTTTGGCCTGAATGCCAAGTGTCACTTCTGGAGTAAACCTGACACCATCCCTGCTGTGAAGCATGTGGCAGCATCATGCAGTGGGGGTGTTTTTCAGCTGCAGGGACTGGGAGACTAGTCAGGATCGAGGGAAAGATGAACGGAGCGTCGTATAGAGAGATCCTTGATGAAAACCTGCTCCAGATCCAGAGTGCTCAGGACCTCAGACTTGGGTGAAGGTTCACCTTCCATCAGGACAACGACCCAACGCACAGGCAAGACAAATCAAATCAAATCAAATTGATTTATATAGCCCTTCGTACATCTGCTGATATCTCAAAGTGCTGTACAGAAACCCAGCCTAAAACCCCAAACAGCAAACAATGCAGGTGTAGAAGCACGGTGGCTAGGAAAACTCCCTAGAAAGGCCAAAACCTAGAAAGAACAACACAGGGGTGGCTTTGTGACTAGTCTCTGAATGTCCTTATGTTGCTCAGCCAAAGCCCGGACTTGAACCCGATCGAAATTCTCTGGGAGACCTGAAAATAGCTGTGAAACAACGCTCCCCATCCAACCTGACAGAGCTTTAGAGGATCTGCAGAGAAGAATGGGAGAAACTCCTCAAATGTACCAAGCTTGTAGCGTCATACACAAGAAGACTCAAGGCTGTAATTGCTGCCAAAGGTGCTTCAACAAAGTACTGAGTAAAGGCTCTGAATACTTATGTAAATGTGATATTTCATTTTTAATTTGAATACATTTGCATAACTTTCTACAATCCTGTTTTTGCTTTGTCATTATGGGGTATCGTGTGTAGATAAAGGGGGAAAAACAATGAGGGGAAGAAACAATTTAATCAATTTTAGAATAAGGCTGTAACCTAACTAAATCTGCATAAGGTCAAGTGGACTGAATACTTTCTGAATGCACTGTATATAATATACAGTACATCACCTACTTTGTGTATCCTACCACACAAATGAAATGTATGGACAGCAGCTCATGTACAGTACAATCCACTAAACTTCACTCTTTCTGAGTGTTCTCCCCTGGGTAACTGCCAGCTGTAGTCTATTGCATTTCACCTGGGGATCAGCACTAAGCTCTCCAAATACAAGAACAAAGTGAGTGTGTCTGTGGGCATGAAGTGTTCCACGTGTACCAGCCTCAGGGCCCCAGCTCAACAGCCGAGCCCCTCATAGGGAGCACAACAAGAGGGGACAGCGGGTGATGGGTGGCACAGCACACATTACAGGTACTTACCAGCTCAAAATACCTACACGGCTACTGTCCCTTATAGAGTATCATGAAGTAGGGAATCTTTGTCTATTCAATTAATGACTGACCATTTTATGATTAATTGTAGAGAAAATATAACTCCCTCTCCAACGATTTTATCCTGACACATTTGTTGTCGACGTTTCGGTCAGAGACCCTTCTCAAGACCCTTTTAAGACTCCCTTTTTATAATTAAACCATGCTAAATATAAGAGTATCTGTGAGTACCGCAGAGTGTGTGTGTATATATATGCAGTGGGGCGAACAAGTATTTGATACACTGACGATTTTGCAGGTTTTCCTACTTACAAAGCATGTAGAGGTCTGTAATTTTAATCATAGGTACACTTCAACTGTGAGAGACGAAATCTAAAACAAAAATCCAGAAAATCACATTGTATGATTTTTAAGTAATTAATTTGCATTTTATTGCATGACATACTGTAAGTATTTGATCACCTACCAACCAGTAAGAATTCCGGCTCTCACAGACCTGTTAGTTTTTCTTTAAGAAGCCCTCCTGTTCTCTACTAATTACCTGTATTAACTGCACCTGTTTGAACTCATTACCTGTATAAAAGACACCAGTCCACACACTCAATCAAACAGACTCCAACCTCTCCACAACTAGTGCTCACGAGCTAAAAGTGGTCCCCGAAAATTACAAACTACGTCACATACAGATATGTGGCCAGGGCCTGAATCTCATTGATTGGTTGAACTCAAATTGCTAGGGGGCTGGACCACGTAGGGGAAAATGTAAGGAAAATGGCGCAGCACAGCTTCCAGAAACTGTTGTTTTCAAACAGGGGATTTTGTGCCTAATTTAGGTAAGGCAGTATATCTTCTCATAGATTATGCATGTTTATACAACGGGTGGATCTAATCTTGGATGCTGATTGGTTAAAACCGCATTCCAGCTGGTGTCTATTCCACAAGTTACCACAGACTAAATCTAGGATGTTAAAAATGCCTATGTACTTTGTTCCATCTGACTGCGCAATTCACTGTCTCATCAGCCCAGCCAGACATTTTATAAACTTAATCTCCACTATAAAAAGCATCTAGACATTATGTCATATTCTTTTAGACTAACATTTAGTTATCAACAGAGGATTTGTATAAACTTTGCTGTCTGTCTCTCCGACATTTGCAACATCGTTTCAATATTCAAATTCGATCTCCAGCTATCCCATAGTAATGAATGTGTCGGGATGAGACAGACATACAGGCAGGCAGCGTTTCTTACCCAGTCGAATCAGCTGGCATCAATTGTATGGAAATGTCAATTGAAAAAATGTCAAACGAAACGAAGCGCACCTAGTTTGCGGTCTTTCCAGCTCTAGTTTGAAGTGATTGTGTTAGTGGTGTTGTTGGCTAGCTCCTCTGAACAGTGTCCTGACGAGAGAGCACATTTTCTATGCCAGGTCAACTCACATCTCATTAGCTCATTGTTATGGATGTATCCAAATAAATGTCACTAGAAAACAGCTTAAACAAATGTAAATGCTGCTAAAATGCTGTTTTCTGGCTAGCTAGCAAGCAAGGGATAAGAACGTTGCCAGCCAGTATGGCAATGGAACATTTAGAACGAACGACTGGGTTCCGTCCATAGATACAGAACAAAATGACTGAACGACCGGGTCGTGTCTCTAACTACCAAACCGATAGAATGAATGACCAGTCAGCTTGGGTAGGATGAAATAGTATGGAAGGATGAAATAGTATGGAAGGATGAAATAGTATGAATAAATTCATCAAAATGAAGTTTTTCATGAAAATATGTCAATAATTATTTGAACTTGTTGTTAACCCGTTGTATCAAAGTGATAACGCCCTCGAAGACGGTATTTGGAAGATATATTGGCAATGTTTGCTGGCCCTTGACTTCATCATGAGCCCAACACCCGTGCCATTATATCCTCCAAACAAAATATTCTCTGGCATTACCACTTTTAAATGAACTACACATTGACACATCCAGCCCAAAGCGGGAGGTTAAAAAATGTTTAGTAGTCGCCAAAGTTCCCTGAGCATGTTGTTAATGTACTATTGTAACACAATCAACCACAGGGGTCCTTTTGTGTTTGTTTGGAGAACCTATTGAGAACTTGTGTGTTGAAATGTCTGTTAATAAAATATATTTGTATTTATTTGTTTTGCTCCGAATCAAAAACAGAAGCCAAAACAAATCTTGTCTTTATTGACACACGTGTTGGTCATTTAGTTGCTATTTTCAACGGTCATGCTATTAAAAAGTAAGGAAATAAATAAATGGCCACAAATTCCATCGACCGCTGTGACCAAACAAATAGTTCTCAGTCGTTTTACTCCCATTAGCTTTGAATGGGAACAACATTTAGGCAGTAGATACGCAACTTAAGTGGTTTCCTCTTCACTTCATGGCACCACCCCAGCGAGCGGTGGGTATCGCATTGCAATAGGTTATATAGTATTGACATAAACTTTACTGTCATGGCAAAGTAAGTGAACCTTTGACTTTGAAACTTAACTTTGATGTAGTCTACACTCCTTCAGAGGAAACAGAAATATTTCAATATTGTTGATGCTTCAAACTGGCAAACTGACTACCCGTGATTTATACGTATTTTCAACAGAGAGCTTTCAGTCTATGGGACTGCTGCTTTCCTTAGTAGGTGAGTTGCCAAGAGCTGCTACCATTTATTAATTAAATAACTTTTTGATAATGTGCTAATGAAATGCAGTTTATGAAAGATTTGCCCGGCTTAGACATGCATAACTCAATTTACTCTCGACAATTTGATAAGTGTTGTTTGATTAGAGAGAGGGCCTTTCTCTTACTTTCCCACCCGATCCTAGTCCTACAGCGATGTCTTTAGTATGCAGCAAGTCGCTGCCATCGTGGATATCATTTCTAAATCATCATCGGAATCTCATTTCATTTCATTAGGAAGGAACGTTTGCCTTCTTCTTTAGATTCCTGCAGCTTGTTTAATCTGGTCATCTGCTTGTGGCCTCCCTGTCAGTAGCATCTTTGTCACTCAAACTCCTGAGCTAAAGTCTGTTTGACAGAAGGGCCAGTCATTCTTCTCTGAAATGTTATTTTTTTTCATACCCGTTTCCTGTCGGGGAGCAATGCTCACAGCGCTCTGTCCCCTTCTAGACCCCTTTCCGAGCTTCCAGATCGACCCGGGGCATTAAGATGGACCCGTTATCCCCACTCTGCGCACACACACACACACACACCGCAAAGAAACAGATGCATACATACAACGCACGCATACATACAACCAACATTCACACAACGCATGCACAATGCACAAACACTCAAAGCCATAAAACACACACGCACAGAAAACACACACACACATTCCTCTTATATTATCATAACCTACTATACATCAGGTTTATTACAGTAGTTTGTTTGGAACGTGTGCTGTCCAGGCCTCTCGTCTCACCCTGAGCTACAGTGATTGCAGTGAGATAATGGAAGAAGTGCTTATTGGCAATTGGTTTTCATTATACAGGGCGTGTGTCTTGCTAGATAAGTCCAATGCACACGTGTGCCTGCTATCACACACACACACACACACACACACACACACACACACACACACACACACACACACACACACACACACACACACACACACACACACACACACACACACACACACACACACACACACACACACACACACACACACACACACACACACACACACACACACACACACACACACACACACATTTGATCTCAATAACTGAATCAGCCCCCATGTTTTTCACTCTTACTTTTCAGTGACTTAGTTTTCTGTCTTTAGTGGCATTTCAATGGAATAAGTTGCAAATGGAATGTACAATAGGACAAACATTCCGGCTAACTTCAGCCTATAAAGTAAGAACTGGTCAAGGAAAATCTAAAGTGTTCTTGAGAGGACAAATATTTTGAAATTGCACTACAGCAGTATGTAAACCTTCAGAATCTATTTACAAATGAACAAATGTGAATGAGATTATAAAACAGTGGTAAACACAGATGTACAGTGGTGCGTTTTATATAAACAACAAATAGTAAAACAAGACACGGCATTTTGGAAGGTAATAGCTGGGCTGAATAGCTGGGTGGGGGTCAATTGCATTTCAATTCGGGAAATAAACTGAAATTCCAATTCCAATTTAAAAAATCTTACTCAGTAAAATGTATTAAGGAAAATTAGAAGTTCAGTTTATTCCCTGAATTTTTTTTATATATATTTTTTAACCTTTATTTAACCAGGCAAGTCAGTTAAGAACATATTCTTATTTTCAATGATGGCCTGGGAACAGTGGGTTAACTGCCTGTTCAGGGGCAGAACAACAGATTTGTACCTTGTCAGCTCGGGGGTTTGAACTCGCAACCTTCCGGTTACTAGTCCAACACTCTAACCACTAGGCTACGCTGCCGCCCAAACTGAAGTAAATACTTAAGTAAGTACACTTGGTTGCCCCACGGCCCATGGAGTTTCTCTGAGCTTGATTGTGTTCTTTGCGAGGCGGGGAGGTTGAAGTTTCGCTGGCTCATGACCCAGGGGCCTGGTCTGGACCCTCTCTGTACCCTGCTACAGCCTGCAAACACACGTATGCACACACACACACACACACACACACACACACACACACACACACACACACACACACACACACACACACACACACACACACACACACACACACACACACACACACACACACACACACACACACACACACTGTTAAAATAAGGTCAAACATGATATTTCTCACGCAACTGGCTCCACATTTTTAACAACTAACTATGTTCTCAAGGCAGAAAGGCAGTGTGTAGTTGAAGAAAGAGAAAAGAGGGTGGTTATATTTAGCTAGTGATCATCATTTAAACGGCCTCATATTTTGCACAGGGAGACCTGCACATTTCAAATTCAAAGAGCTGAGAAGCATCAACATAATTCTGTGCTCTGCGCAAACCACACATCGACACTGGTATTTCTACAAATGAAATAAAGAAATTGCCGTGAGTCGATCAAATGGAAAGTGTCATTACACTGGAACAAGGGAAAAAAGGCCTTAAACGTACTCACCGAAAGTCAACCAGTCGTAGGAGGAAAGTAGAGTGAGTCAAAAATAAAGGGGCTTAATTCACCAGAAGCTGCACTCTGCCTCTGTTCAGTATGTCTGGTTCAGACAGTGGGAGGGAATGTTCCCTGCAGACAAACAAAGTTTTTTTTTGGCGAAAACGATGGACATTTTCAACAAATACATATGTACTGTTCAGAATGTCAAGCGTCCTCACTTCTGTAATGTAACTACAAGAAAAAAACTGTCTGTATACTTTCCTAAATTAGGCAATTATTTAAAGAAGCATTTACTTTTTCTTGGGACATTACTTGCTGCATTACTTGCTGGAACGATTCGATTCTAGAACATTACCTTAGCTTTTATAATGGGCCAAAGAAGTAATACCCATGTAATATCCATTTCATTCCCATCCCCTGCATATAACCGACAACAATAGAATCTTACCTGCTCAACTTCACTGTCATCTTTCTGTATGTTGGATACGAGTTGCAGCCATTTACAATGCCATGTATGAATCAGGCCCAGAGAACCTAACCTCTCAGGGTGTCTGCTGTCAGAGTGCACAGCCTGGGTTGTGGAGCCACTGGTAAGTGTGTTCTTGGTTCAACCGCGTATGGTCCACTCTCCCTGATGCTTCGTGGTTCAACCACGTATGGTCCATCTGCCTGTTCCCCCTGGGGCTAGTACTGCTGGGCGAGCTGCACTTAACAGTAAATACAAAATAAACGTCAAGCAAGATTAATGTTGTTCGTCTCTCTCTCTCTTTCATTTAAACATCCCTGATGACAAGTTACAGGAAAATCACACAGCTGCTGCCCTGCCCAGTCCTGCTATTGCAATGTCTATCAGGTGGGGTGGCAAATTATGTGAGGGATAATTGATATAGGAAAGAGGGAGGTTGTGTTAACAAATGCACACCAACACCAGGCCTACATCCCAAATGTCACCCTTTTCCCTGTATAGTCCACTACTTTTGACCCGAGCCGTATGGGTAATACATTACATAGGGAATAGGGTGACATTCGGGACAGGCGCAAGGACAAATAAACAAATGGAGCCTGGATTATGGCAACGTTTGACAAGTCGGCCGCTAGGTTTCCCCCCTGAGCTGGAGGAGCGAGAGATCAGTGCTTAGCTAAAGCTCACAGCGTTTATGTTGGGGCTTAAAGTAGCCATTTGTTTGGAGGGCTCTGGGGGCATTACTATAATACACTTTGAGTCGTTGAATGACGCAACAGCCAGGAGAGTTTGGGGTTCCCTTGAGGGTTTGTATGTGTTTGCGTATGTGTGTGTTCTTGAGAAATTAAATTAATTTGAGCAAAGTATCAAACAGAGAAAGCCGACAAATCCGAGAGGCAGGTCGATGATTTACGAACAACAATGAAAATCCCATAATAAGGGCCGTAATTCAAAGTAAACATTTACACCCTGTCCACGGCCCGCCGACACACTGCCGACAGTAATGCGGTCTAAGATGGGCGTGAATTGATAATTCATTTTGACAGCCTGGTGCTGGATCTGAAGACGCATTTATTTAACTCATTTTCATGCTTTTGGCCCAGCAGTAAAAGGGGAGAAAAGGTTTATAGTTTACAGTTGTCATGGGTTAAATGAGAACCCAATAAAAATGTCCAGTGATGGATGCTTCCCCCGAGGCGGTAAGGCCAGAAAATGGTCATTCACACTTCCGAGTGCAGAAAGTAAAAGTGGCACATGTTTTAGTTGAACGTAAACAATCTGTTTTCCATACGTTTTAATACCGCCTTCTCCGACTTTGTATATATAGCATATATACATATATATTTTAGTAATGCCTTAAAACTCAAGGAAAGGGCATTACAACAATACAGAATAAATGTGATCAGACCAACAGACCCAGAAGTTTGTCTATGGCATGATGTTGATAGAACCAGGACGCACGATGGCCCAAAGGGGAGTAGGGAGGTTAGTGTTAAATTACAGTCCAGACATATAGCTAGCCCTCCTTCCACCTTTCCCTCGCCCCATCCCACTTTCAGCCCCAGCTTCACCCCAGCCCTGTAGCACTCATTCCACCTTCCCCTCTTCCTCACCCTCAGCCCCCTGTCCAGTACTCATTCCACCTTCTCTTCCTCACCCTGTAGCACTCCTTCCACCTCCCCGTGTTCCTCACCCTCAGCCCCTTGTCCAGTACTCCTTCCAAATTCCCCTCTTCCTCACCCCCTGCCCAGACATACTATCACTCCTTCCATCTCCCCCCCGCTCCTCTTCCTCACCCTCTTCCTCACCCCCACCCTCACACCCATGCAACCCCCTGTCCTGCTGCCCTCCTACCTTCCTCTTACCCCCATGTTCCTAACCCCCTGTCCTGTTCCCCTGCTCCAGGACATCAGGAAGCCGAGAGGAGTCACGCCTGTTAAGTGGGGCTCTTAAGCACATTATCCAATCTCCAGGTCTTTCTATCGAGGCAGGGGGCAGGATGGAGGCAGGAGGGATTCCTGGCTGTCATGATATCAGAGAGAGAATCAGCTCAGGGTGGTGCAGTGGGGGCCTGAGACAATCTGGATGGGTGGGGGGGTCATGGCCTGCAGCTACCAGGTCGTAAAGGAGAGGCACGTCGTAGGCGCAAGTTACCCCCCTCACCCGCAACTCACGGGAAAAAACATCAAGGTCATGCACAGTGTATGTAAGTTATGTAAGTTATGGCGTAAATAGCTAAATGTTGTGATGTGATTAATACAAGTGTTGTTTGATTTGGATAGTTACTTACATTCAACTCATGCAAAGCTACAGCTCTGAGTAACTTGGAACAGTCAACATTGTGAGTAATTGTATGAGAAAGCATCATTGGTATTCTGAGGCTTGCCGAGGGGGATAAAGATAAATCAATACTAAGGAATACTTGCAACATTTTAGGGGCTCAATAAATCTTTTCAAATCAGATAGCTAAACTAGCCTCATAGGATCTGCATAGATTTCACCAGAAGCTAATATGAGCGTCTCTCTCCCCCCTCCTCTCTCACTCCCTCTCTCTCCAGCATGGCCTCCTGCCCTGCCCTGCGGTGGAAATGCCCCTGTGGGGAGTCCACCGCCAGACTTAAAGAGGAGAAGTAGGGAGGGAGAGGTCAGCTTTTATCATAGGGGCATGTCTCCTACTTTCCTTCGCCCAGGGGTCAAGACTTCACCTCCAGAGAGCAAACCACACACGGTCACCCAGCGGTCAACAGGCAGGCGACGCGGGCCACGGACACACACAGGCCACAGACACTATAATAATACGTCTTTATGAACGAACGGGAGGAGGCTGGGCTGGCCCGGCACCTGGTCTGCTCCAATTCACGCAGATCAAAGTCCCTCTACATAATAAACAGGAAAGCCATGGTATGACTTTCTTTGATATGAAAATATTTAGTGAGTGCTTTATGTTCATGCTATAATTCAAACAATTAACAATTGGTGTACTATACTGACTCGCCATTAGCTATATGCTTGCACTATTTCCATACACAGTACAACTTCGCAAATGTAGCATTTTACGCTTGTCATTTTGACATATTTTTCCAATATGATCCTATTTTGGATTTAACATTTCAACCCAAAAAATGCTTTACCATTTTCCTACCAAATCAAAATCAGGATGTTATATCCTTGCATACAACAACATCATTTCCCCCTCGTCCATGTTGATAGTTCACAGCAGTTCTGGCTAAGTCAAGCATGTAGGAGCCGCTCGCGCAGTGTGTTTTCGACACTCGATGTTCAATTGTGTTGTTTACATATTCAGAATGATATGTGATTCGTGAAACTAAAACACTGATTCTTGTCACTTAAGTCCACGGTATTAATCCACATCAAACCATATGAAATCGGCAATGAAAACAGAGAGTGAAAGCAAACAGGCCGCTTCTTCCATGTAATTGTTCAATTTGAGAGCATGACATGAGAACTTAAATCACTGAGGTAACAGTCAGGTACACACCCAATAAATAACACAAGTTACCAAATGGTTAGACATGGCTGAAGCAATGTTAAATATGACATCTTTACTGCATAATGTATGTATATTTTGAAGCGCAGATGAATTATTTCCAGACTCCTTCCCCGTGATGCTAAATTCTCTATCAAGTGGGTCAGAACTTTGGATAAGCAAGTCTAATGCACACTTCCAGTCCATCCAAACAACCATATTTCAGCATCTTTCCCAGTATTTTTCCTCCTCCCTGGTCTTGACTATTCATCAAAACGGCCCTTGCTTTGCAGAGTGTGGATTTAGGGTGTGTCTGAAATGGCACACTAATCCCTACAAAGTGCACCATTTTTGACCAGGATCCTAAAGGACATAGGGTGCCATTACAAAGGCAGCCTTGGACTTGTCACCCTCCCCCTCCCCCTCCTGCTAACCCCCTCTCCTCCCTCCCCACCATCATTGGGTTTCTGATCTTACAGAGGGGAACCCTGTTAAAAGCGTAACCCAAACCCGCTGGGATTCTGGATTGAAACGGCTCCCGCTGCCTTTTTACAGGCAGGTTGGCATTTATTGTCGTGAATCTTACCCTGGAGGCAGCTCTGCAGAGTGGTCACTAGCTGGCACAGCCACAGTGTCAGAAAATCAGATTTTAAACCTAACCCTAAACTTAACCCTAACTTGAACCACACTGCTAACCATAATGCCTAAGCCTAACCTTAAATTAACACCAAAAAGCGAATTTCTGATTCCATACATTTTTACGATATAGCCAATTTCGACATTGCAGCTGGCCCATCTAGCTGAAATCGCTCAGTTCTGCCTTGAGGGCAAGACAAATGACAATACATGTCAACCTGCTTTTTGCAGGGGTCTGGGCTAGACTGCTGGGTGGGTGGCTGGTGTGGATGCTTGCTGGCCGGCCGGGGTCTGGTTCTAGGTCTGGGGGGTTTCTGGGTCTCTCTCCATCGGCAGGCTTGCTTTGGCTGGGCTGCCTCCCCTCTCCTCTGCTTCCCCTGGTGCTGACCTGTGAAAGGCACCCCCTCGGATCCATCCCCATCCCCAGCCAGCGCCACAGGCTCAGCCAGCCAGCCCAGCCAGCGCTCCCCGGCAGGGGCTAACGTTTCAGGCTTCGAGTCAAGCCCCTTCTGGAGGTGATTAGCCCCAAACCCATGACAGATTCTTTCCGAGATATCCGACGCGGCGTGTTTATTTTATCCGGTCTCTTTGTGTGGATGTGCTGGACATTAGTAACCCACTTGAAATGGGTATCGGCTTACATACCCGGAGAGAGGGTAGCAGGGCCGGGAAGCAGCCGCAAAGAGTTTTCATGAAAAGAGGAGAAAATATTTACCCTCTCTCTTTTTTGGACCTATCTGTATTGTTAGTCTATTGGACTGGTCTGGAGGGGGAGTCTATTGAGTCTAGTCCCCCCCCCACTAGTTATCTTCTACCAGCACCGTTCTATCTCAACCCACCTACCTCAACCTCCCAACCCAACCCAGACTAGCCACCCCCCACAATTTAGATACCCCTCCACCGGCTCCTCACGAACCAACCGACCCAAACCAGGAGACTACTACCCCCCACAACCCTATTCATATAAGACAAGAGGCCTGCAGTTTGTTCAGTCTGGAACCCCTCAGTGGCCTACCTCCCCAGCACTTAACTCAATTTCACACTTCAGGTCATCAACAAAGCCCTGCTGAAACACAATCGTCTTGTTTATCATTTGTAATCCCAAACAACTTCATGTCCCGCTATTTACCACGTTCATGTGCCTTTAATTTCGTTGTCGGGCCATAATCTCTAATTGTTTCTATTTATTGCACACCGATAGTAAGAGTCAGAGTTGTGGACTTGAGTCACCTGACTTGGACTCGAGTCACAAATTTGATGACTTGAAACTCGACTTAGGGAAGAAAAAAAACTACTTCAGACTTGACTTGGAGCCTCAAGACTCGACTTTGACTTGAGACTGACTTGAAATGATCTGCCGAGAGACCATTCATGACATGCAGAGAGCCTAACACTCTGCATGCTCTACTGGGGCAGATGGCAGTTGACATATAGCCATTTTGCACACAGAGAGAGAGAGCGATCGAGAGCCAGAGAGAGATGACTTGATCTAGAGCTTTGGTACTGTGGAGTCATGCTCTAAAAATCCTGATCAAAGAGCAGCCTCTGTCTGCCTAGTCTACATGAGCCTGGCAGGACCACTGTTCTGGACCAGACCTGGGGGTGAGGTCACGTATCACTGCATGTAGCCACGGTAATTGACCCACGGTAATGAAAACCGTCTCAGGGACGATGGCTCGGAGAGAGCGTCTGGTTGGTTGGAATGGAAAGCCACCAGTTGGTTTGATTAATGCTGTTTCCTGTAAGGCATCTCAGGCTGGGCCCAATAGGAGGCGACGGGGCAAGACCTCTTACCTCCGCTGTCTGTTACGGCTGATTAACATGCACAGGGAGGAAAGTCTCAATGCTGCTAGGGTGGCAATATAGTTAAAAAATAAAGAGATGAGATGGAGTGACAGAGAGGAGAAAGGGGAGCCAAGACGAGGTAGGTTCCATGGGGTTTTGTTTCAGTTATAGGTGCTTAAGTCAGTTGAATATCTGTAAATAAGGTTTTAAAAAAATGTTCGCCTGGGTTCAAATAATATTTGTTTTCTATCAAACGTGTTTAATTGATTTCTGCAGACTCACCCAGTACTTCTCTGCCGCTGCTTCTTGGACTTCATCTTCTTGGCCCGGCAGTGAACTCGCTGGGGTGACAATGACACATGCTCAATCTATCTAAAACATCAGCACTACAACACTCACACATTGACCGTGGCAAACAGCATTTGTCCCATGAGGGTACAGCATACAAGACAGAGTTGGGTTCAATGTCCAAATTTTACAGAAATGTACAGGAAATTTAAAAAAGAAACGTCCCTTTTTCAGGACCCTGTCTTTCAAATATCATTGTTAAACATCCAAATAACTTCACTGATCTTCATTGTAAAGGGCTTAAACACTGTTTGCCATGCTTGTTCAATGAACCATAAACAATTAATGAACATGCACCTGTGGAACGGTCATTAAGACACTAACAGCTTACAGACGGTAGGCAATTAAGGTCACAGTTAGGACACCAAAGAGGCCTTTCTCTGAAAAACACCAAAAGAAAGATGCCAAGGGTCCCTGCTCAGTTGCGTGAACGTGCCTTAGGCATGCTGCAAGGAGGCATGAGGACTGCAGATGTGGCCAAGACAATAAATTGCAATGTCCATACTGTGAGACGCCTAAGACAGCACTACAGGGAGACAGGACGGACAGCTGATTGTCCTCGCAGTGGCAGACCACATGTAACAACACCTGCACAGGATCGGTACATCCGAACATCACACCTGCGGGACAGGTACAGGATGGCAACAACAACAGCCCGAGTTACACAAGGAACGCACAATCCCTCCATCAGTGCTCAGACTGTCCGCTATAGGCTGAGCGGCTGGACTGAGGGCTTGTAAGCCTGTTGTAAGGCCTCACCAGACACCACCGTTGCTGGACCAGACAGGACTGGCAAAAAGTGCTCTTCACTGACAAGTTGCGGTTTTGTTTCACCAGGGGTGATGGTTGGATTCGCGTTTATCGTCGAAGGAATGATCGTTACACCGAGGCCTGTACTCTGGAGCGGGAGGTGGAGGTTCTGTCATGGTCGGGGGTGGTGTCTCACAGCATCATCAGACTGAGTTTGTTGTCATTGCAGGCAATCTCAATACTGTGTGTTACAGGGAAGACATCCTCCTCCCTCATGTGGTACCCTTCCTGCAGGGTCATCCTGACATGACCTTCCAGCATGACAATGCCACCAGCCATACTGCTTGTTCTGTGTGTGATTTCCTGCAAGACAGGAATGTCGGTGTTCTGCAATGGCTAGCGAAGAGCCCGGATCTCAATCCCATTGAGCACGTCTGGGACCTGTTGGATCGGAGGGTGAGGGCTAGGGCCATTCCCCCCAGAAATGTCTGGGAACTTGCAGGTGCCTTGGTGGAAGAGTGGGGTAACATCTCACAGCAAGAACTGGCAAATTTGGTGCAGTCCATGAGGAGGAGATGCACTGCAATACTTAATGCAGCTGGTGGCCACACCACATACTGACTGTTACTTTTGATTTTGACATCCCCCTTTTTTCAGGGACACATTATTCCATTTCTGTTAGTCATAAGTCTGTGCAACTTGTTCAGTTTATGTCTCAGTTGTTGAATCTTGTTATGTTCCTGCAAATATTTACGCGTGTTATGTTTGCTGAAAATAAACGCAGTTGACAGTGAGAGGACATATTTTTTTGCTGAGTTTATGTACCTCCTTTGTGACCCTACTTACCACTCCCTACCTACCAGAATATTCTCTGATCTCCCAGAAAGACTACTGGGCCCTGACACAGAGGCGGGAGATTTAGTCCTGAAATAAATCAATCCACACCTCATCAACTGTGATCTTATGTGGAAACAATAGCATTTATAAAGGCACTGTGATTGACGATTGTTGCATCAATGTTGGCTCTGTGAGAACTACCTACAATTACTTGTCGGCCATGCCGGCTCAGTTTCCTACCCACTAATGCTGTCAGGGGAAACGGTCTGCATCCACAGAAGCACAGGGAGGCTTGCCTGCTGGGTGGCTTCTGGTAGGTGTAGAGGGCACGGAAATATAGTAAACACAGTCAGAAGACAGAAGGTTGTGTTCATGTAGCGTATTTAACAAGTGTTTAACAGGTGTTCTAAATGTTTTGTAAAGCAAACAGGAGCTGTGCGAACACCTAGAACACTACCCTCCAAACGTTTGGTATTCTAAATAATTTAGCCTAAATGAGGAAAGCCATTATATACAGTGTTGCGCATTGAAATTCAGCATTTCTAAAATTCCCCATTTTCATTCCCTAAAGACCCTAACGTCAAAGTCACATCTTACGTAGCTTAATGACATTTTAAAAACCTCTCCCTCCTCTCTGTAGAAGTGGTAAATTGTTTAAATAGTTTATCCACCCCTTTGATGTGCACGTTAGCTAGCGTTAAAGTCAGCCTGGCCGTGGCGGCAGCTGCAACGTATCAGCTAGCAGAGTGGCTAGCTACCGTAATGTAGAGTCCTGCCTGCAAGACTCGTCCAAAGTAAAGAGCCAGAGAGAGGTAATGAAGGAAAGAAAAAGGGCCTCGGCACAGATGAAAAATGACATCTGCTGATGCAAAGGAAGTTTGAGGCCTCCTAAAAGTAATTGTGTTTTTCAAGGTAATAAATTGGAGGATTAATCAGTGAGAGTTGTGTCGGGCCCTGGAGGACTAGAAGACGAGGGAGAAAAGGAGGGAGGGAGGGTTTTCTATGATCTTTCCCAGGCGGTACTGTGTGATACCTTTGGTGCAGGCAGCTGGTCTGGAAATGGAGGAGAGTGAAGGTTTTGGGAGGCGAGTCGTCAGATAAAGGGGTGATCATCCAGTCTCTCTATAGGGCCGTCCGTTTACAAGCCAGAGGAGAGGAGATTGAATCATCTTCAGTGTGAAACAACAACGACAATAACAGACAGGACTACAGTACAAAGCATTGATGTTTTTCAATTCCCTCTACGGGTTTGTTTGGCGAAGTGCTCCGTGAGGTCAGGTTGACGTGGGGTTGAGGTTCAGATCAATCAGCCCAGAGAAATTCAGTCTATAATGTTTGGACCTACTGCCTACCTCATCAAAGACAAATTCATCCACATCCACCTCCTCGAGGGCCTCGTGGTCCCCCAGGTGGAAGCACCGAGCCTGGGCCAGAGCAGCAGCTAGCCTCTTCCTCAGAGCGAAGCCCCTCCAAACTGCCTGGAGGAATGAAGGTACCAGAGGAAGAAGCCATGAATCACGGACAAAGCTAAATATTGCGTGTTATCCCATTAGGAAGATAAAACATGTTAACCTCTGTTTAATTGCAGAGTGATCTGTTGTTTGAACTCTGTGTGACTTTGGCGCTAGGAGACAAATGGAAAGCCAGCGAGGGTTCTAAATCCTCAGAATTCCCAAAGGGATGCCTTCACAAAGTGAGCAGTACTGGAATCTGGAATCCTCAGCGCTCCCACTACTGCAAAACTCTGGAATCTGATTAATCATTTTATCCCCCAACTCCAGGCTCCTCAAGGGCCCATTAAGTAGAGAGAGAGAGAGAGAGAGAGAGAGAGAGAGAGAGAGAGAGAGAGAGAGAGAGAGAGAGAGAGAGAGAGAGAGAGAGAGAGAGAGAGAGGTTTCAGAAGAAATCTACTAAATTCTCTCACAGGATAACCTAAGTAAGGCTTGATGTTGCATAAGGCCTGGAAAGTAACATTAGCATTGCATACAATCTATGTTTATTATTAATTTAAACATTACTTAATTAATGTTAATTAAATGAATTAACATTAATTAATTTAAAAGATTCTCCGAAACGTTACTGGACATCTATGACAAAAGAGAAATTGCATTTCTATAAAAGCTGATCAACTGAAAAAAATGTATATATTTGCGGGATTGATCAAAGCAAGACAATGATTTCTGAGTAGATCTTGTATTTCCATAGAAATACAAGATCTTGTAGTCTTGTATTTCCATAGACACCGTTGAAAAACCTGTCAGCGAGCCCAGTCTAAAAGTCCTGAAGTGTTCCAAGAAGTCACTCGCAGCCCAGTTACCTGTGACCCTGGCTTACCTGGATGGCAGTCGCAGCGTAACCTGTCTCCAGATGGCTCTGCACTGACCCAGTATGGCTGGCTCCTACGTCAACTCCTCCTTCTCCACCTCGGCCCTCTTCTGGAGCAGCGTAACCTGTCTCCAGATGGCTCTGCACTGACCCAGTATGGCTGGCTCCTACGTCAACTCCTCCTTCTCCACCTCGGCCCTCTTCTGGAGCAGCGTAACCTGTCTCCAGATGGCTCTGCACTGACCCAGTATGGCTGGCTCCTACATCAACTCCTCCTTCTCCACCGCAGCCCTCTTCTGGAGCAGCGTAACCTGTCTCCAGATGGCTCTGCACTGACCCAGTATGGCTGGCTCCTACGTCAACTCCTCCTTCTCCACCTCGGCCCTCATCTGGAGCAGCGTAACCTGTCTCCAGATGGCTCTGCACTGACCCAGTATGGCTGGGTCCTACGTCAACTCCTCCTTCTCCACCTCGGCCCTCATCTGGAGCAGCGTAACCTGTCTCCAGATGGCTCTGCACTGACCCAGTATGGCTGGGTCCTACGTCAACTCCTCCTTCTCCACCTCGGCCCACATCTGGAGCTGGACAGCTGGATCTTCTGACGTCACCACGCTGCCATTCTGTTCCGAAAAAATATACATGATGTCATACCCTCAATTTCTCAGACAATGCGTGAGTTCCAAATGACACTCTATTCCCTAAATAGTGCGCTACTTTTGACCAGACACTAATGGGCCCTGGCCTAAAGTAATGCAATACATAGGGAATAGGGTGCCATTTTGGATGCAGCCCATGAATCTATTTCTGTTTAAACATCTTGCTTGCAGAGAGACCAGAGAAATCCAGCCTGTCTATAACAAGCTCATATCAAAGATACACACTCTTCTGGCTGAGAAGAGATAGGCCTGTTTAATTATGACTATGTGTTAGAGTGAATAAGACTTTTGACATCAATCAAACGTGGGAAGTTCCAATGACAAATGCTCATTGGCAGAAACAAATAGAGTTGAGAAACAACTAAATAATTTGAGAAAGAACTATGAAATAATTCAACAACAACAAATCATAAATCACTTTACTTTTTAATGTCCAGCTTGCTTTGGGGATTGGGGATGGCTTGGCGGGAGTCATTTTTAATTTTTCCTCAGGGGAGGTCGAAATGGTATTGCTTGTGTTGTTGACACGGTTAGGTGCTGGATTCAAATTGTCCCTAGTGGACACACTTCTTGGACTGCTTTTGGACCTGAGTGCTGGCGGCTGAGCCTGCTTCTCACAAGTCTTGTCCTCACTATTGTCATTGGCTGGGCTGATGATGGCAAGGGGGAACCACATGTGGTCTTGTTTTCAGGTTGACACCACCATGTCTCACAATATCCTCTATGTAAAAGACTTTTCAGCAGGGGGCCCGCTAACCCTTGTCACCTTGTTTGTCAGTGACGATGGTGTCTACGTATTCGTGAGCATATCTGTGCTCCTCAGCCAGCTGCAGAGCTTCATCATGGTGCTGGAGAGAGAGCCTTTGAGCATCCAGGGGAGAGAGCGCACCTCTACTAACACATACACATGTTCATATGAAGATCACTAAAGTCAAAAAAATGTTTATGTTGTTCTCGGTTGTGTAACGTACATTCCGTCCTCTCTCATATATTAAACCTACTGCAGTACATAAGCAATGGCTAACATAGATACATAATTCATGAATACCTTCAAGAATAACAGTATTCGATTATCTAATACAGTGTATGCATTGAAAAGGCTGTGTGGGGGTCAGTTCTGTAATCCCATATAATGTATCTTTCATAGAGGGTAGTTGGTACAAAGCCACCTCAATGGAAACTTAATAAGTCTATTAGCAACGCTTGGTTCCGCTCCCCCTATCAATCTGAGACCCTTACGGCAGCCAGAGCAACTGGGGTACACAGTACACCACAATACACAGTCTGCCCACTAGCCCTAAGGCCTAGGTAGTACAGCCTGGCCTTCATAATGCCACTGCTATTCAATTGGATTGAGGGGGGAACCAAAAGAAGGGGACCTAACAGATAGTGACCCCTCGATCTAAACCTCCTCATACCTGCCAGTTCACCGCAGGATCTAAGGGAAATTTAGGCCTATAAAAGGTAAGGAAAATGATGTGAATAGTCAAGGGGGGAAATATATAGGTATAGCAAGTTCCATTTAGGGTTGGATAAATAATGGGTTAATTCATTTAATTCTGTTATTAAAGAATTAGCGTCATATTGTCTTGGCAGGGTGAAATAGGACCTGTGGAGAGCAGTTACATGGGGGGATAAGTGTGCCAAGGCAAATACGTGCTTCCCTGGGGCTACTAGTACTGCAGCCCAAGCACGTGATGGAACTGAAATTATACATTTTAATGGAAAATATACTGGGATTCGTTCACAAAGGTACTTCGACCCCATTTACACTATGTGAACTGAGGATGGTAATGTACCATTGAGGCAAAATATTTGTGTTTAATAAATGTGTCAATACATAGGATGGAAACATATAGAGAAAGTAAGGACATTTTACCCAAAATACCTTTCATTTCTATCCAGAGTGTTGTAAAACTTTACAAAGCATGGTAAATCCCAGGATCTCTACACAACCTTACCAGCTTTACTATAGAGGCCTGAGCCACAGCCTCTCTAGACCTTGTCTCGGGCCTGGGTAGAGACTTGTGCCAGAGGTTAACTAGCTGTGGTGGTCCCTGCTCTACTCCCAGAAAGGCTCATTGTCTACCGCCCGGGGGGGACTGCAGGGAGCATGGGCAGGGGTGAAGGGAGGGGAGCACTGTTGTCCCCCTCGAGCCATGGGAGTCCTTGGTCTGACCCATACCAGTAGACACCACTGCATTTCATCTTTTGTGAAACAAAATGATGGTGAGGTCAGGAAGGTAAGGGTTGACCGCTGGTCTATGTTGGTGTTCTCTCTGTCTAGGGGTGTCCGTCTGCAAAGGTTACTGTCTTTAAATCATTTACAAAAACAGATGAACATTGTCTTTATTTATCAAATGTATTTTTTAATTTTTAGGTGGTAGATCAGCTTTAATATTGCAGGTTGTAGCATCCATCAATGTAAATGTCTGCATCATTTCCAATCCTCCACGTATTTTATTTAAAAAATATATATACAGATACAGTGGGGCAAAAGAGAATTTATTTATTTTATTTTTTATATATGTATATATATATATGTATATATATATGTATATATATATATATATGTGTATGTATGTATGTATGTATGTATATGTATATATGTATATATGATGTGTATATTTTTAATTTTAAATTTTTTTACCTTTATTTAACTAGGCAAGTCAGTTAAGAACAAATTCTTATTTTCACATATATATATATATATGTATGTGTATGTGTATATATGTATGTATATATAGATATATACATACATATATACATATACACATACATATATATATGTATGTGTATATCTATATATACATACATATTGTTATGCAGGTGAGTGAGGACCCAAAAGCGACTTAACAGAAACTGAGTTTATTAAAGTCCAAACAGGGAAAACATAATCCTCAATCCTTTACAGGAGATGTCCAAACAGGGAAAACATAAATCCTCTAGTCGTTGAGGAGAATTGCAGGACAAGCGGCAACAGACTGCAGGTCCCTTCGGGTAGGCGCATGTGGCATACATTCCGATAACAACATTAGACCGGACAGAGACACCTGCTCACACGCAGCATCTGATGAAAAGGCAAAACACGACCATAACAACAGGACGGAACAAGGACACAGCAAACAAGAATCCGACATTAGGACAGAGGCAGAAACATTAGATCGAGAGAGAAATAGAGACCTAATCAGAGGGCAAAATAGGGGACAGGTGTGAGACCATTAGACCATAACAACATTAGTAAACATTAGACCATTAGGACCATTAGATCATAACAAGGAGAATGAGGAACAGCTGGGAGCAGGAACGGTAAACGATAGAGAGAGCAGGACGGGATAGAGAGAGAGAGAGAGAGAAAGAAACCTAATACGATCAGCAGGGGGAAACAAAGGGAAGAGAAAGCACAGGGACAAGACATGACAATACATGACAATACATGACACATATATACACATACACACATATATATATATATATATTTAAATATATATATGTATTTGTATATTTATATATGTATGTATATTTATGTGTGTATATATATATATATATTTATATACTTATATATGTGTATATACATATATATGTGTGTATATATATGTATATATATATGTGTATGTGTGTGTATATATATATTTACACACACACACATATATACATATATATATATATTCACATATATATACATATATATATACACATATACATACATATATATACACATACAGGACCAGTCAAAAGTTTGGACACACCTACTCATCAAGGTTTTTCTGTATTTTTACTATTTTCTACATTATATAATAATAGTGAATATATCAAAACTATGAAATAACACATGCGGAATCATGTAGTAAACAAACATTTTATATTTGAGATTCTTCAAAGTCACCACCCTTCTCCTTGACAGCTTTGCACACTCTTGGTATTCTCTCAACCAGCTTTTCCAACAGTCTTGAAGGAGTTCCCACATGTGCTGAGCACAAATTTTCCACATTGCCTGACCTTAACTGTCTTAAAGTAATGATGGACTGTCGTTTCTCTTTGAATATTTGATCTGTTCTTGCCATAATATTGCCTTGGTATTTTACCAAATAGGGCTTACTTCTGTATACCATCCCTACCTTGTCACAACACAACTGATTGGCTCAAACACATTAATTAAGAAGCAAAGAAATTCCACAAATTAACTTGTAACAAGGCACACCTGTTAATTGAAATGCATTCCAGGTGACTACCTCATGATGCTGGTTGAAGGAATGCCAAGAGTCTGCAAAGCTGTCCAGGCATAGGGTGGTCACTTTGAAGAGTCTCAAACATAAAATACATATATTTTTTTATTACATTTTTTAAAAATCTTTAGAGCTGAAGTGTGAATGAGTTCGTTTGCATCACAAATGGCACCCTATTTCCTATGTAGTGCACCTATTTCCTATGTAGTGCACTCCTATGTAGTGCACTATTCATAGAGGAGATGTATGCCGGGCCACATTTGGGACGCTGCCTTAAGCTGAAACAGCTGATGGTGAACTGTGAGGGGGATGGCTGTTCCACTGAAAGTCCATATCTGAGAAAAGTAACAGTGGCCTTAGGCTAAGGATGTTGAAGCCGAGGAATCCCCAAAATCTGCCAGAAGCAAAAAATTGTCTCCAAAGCAAACATGCATGGCCAAATGTGGTCGGTCGATCTATGCCAAAGTGAAACTGTAAAAAGAAACGCATTAGAAAACGCTTTCAGTATTACAGACTGACAGTTTACAAATGCATCAAATTGATAAAGTATGATTCGGCTTACATTTGTTTTCTGTGATGATCTGAATAATGCATAATTATACTGGCATCTGTACGTATCAGCCATTATAAAATGTTTAAATGTAATATTGAGTTGAAAAATTGTGTTTATAAAAAGAAAACAACTGAAAAGAACCCCCTGAACCCCCATGTGCAACAGAAATTACTCTAGTACTAGGTCACAGGCTGTGCAGTGCATAGTCACGGAAATGGGGTTTTGATGAGCCCCACTTCACCGCTCTCACACAAACAAGGATTAGATTCCAGCCCTACAGGCTCGTCGTCTGGCCGACCGGACCCCCTTGTAACGAAGTGAAAACCATAATAAACCTTTGATCATCACATGAGCTCATTGAAGTGGGCACAAGTCATGACACACATAATGACTTCCATGAATGACACTAGCTAAATGTTCTTGGGTGGAAAACAACGTGCTTTGTATTTACGTGCCACTGGTTATGTGTGTTTAATGAACAAGATTCGAAATGAAAAAAACTCAGGAAATGTTTGGCTCATTTTAATAAATGTCTTACTATATATGTATCTATAGCAGAGCCCAGAGCGATGCACATGCAGATCCTTCTCTCTCTAACTAGGGAACAGACTAGTGTTCCATCTTGGCTCTAGCTAGACTCGCTCCAGGTGTGCCCGGAACCTCCATCCCATCCGTCTCTCTCTCTATCGGGTTCGAACCTAACCTAACCTGGCTTCGTATATTTCATTTAGTGAAGACTTCCTAGAAAAAACAGGCTCTTAAAAGTCTGGTTAATCAGGCTGAGTGCTTTCCTCTTCCCCTGGATGAGGGCTGCTGGAAGTTTAATTCTTAGCAATCTCCTTTTGGTGCTTTAGTTTAGCCGGTGTTATCACTGGACCTGGATGAAAGGGCCGGGGGGAGAGTCGGAAAATACAGGGGGCTAACTCCACCGTTGGCATTGGAGGTTAGGTACAGTTCATTGGGAATATTTAGGCTCCATTGTGGCTGACTGTGGGGCACCCCTGGTAAAAGCAACCCATATGTCTGGGTGGGTGTTGATTGCAAAAATGTACGTAGACAGAATGCATAATGTGTCATAATGTGTCTATAGCACTAGTTGATTAGAAGGAGAAAACATTTGCTTGGGAAAAGAAGATTCAGGTAGGCCTATACAGTAGGGGAAAAGGCAATGACAAATAGGTGTGTTAATCATGGTTCTTAAGTGTTTGCTCAGTGACATGTTTTTAAAAGAGTAGTAGACAACTCGTATTATTAAATCCAGTCATAACAGTTCTTGAGAGATCCGAGCATCATCTAAGCCAATATTACGACTAAAACACATTATCATTAAAAAATATTTGCCATTTCACGCTTCATAAAAGTTATACAGGAATTGTCAGTCATAAACTGTTAAGACCACAAATGACAGGAAGATCCAGTGTTCAGATGGAATGTTTTATTCTACCTTAGGTCGCAATCAAAATGTATAGGTAATTGCCTACTTGAGTAGACATATGCAGCGTTTACCGTGAACACAGTCTCTGCTAACGCAGGAACATTGATCCACCTCTACGCAGACGACACCATTCTATATACTTCTGGTCCTTCTTTGGACACTGTGCTAAATAACCTCCAGACGAGCTCAATGCCATACAACTCTCCTTCCGTGGCCTCCAACTGGTTTTAAATGCAAATAAAACTAAATGCATGGTCTTCAACCGATCGCTGCCCGCACCTGCCCGCCCGTCCAGCATCAATACTCTGGACGGTTCTGACTTAGAATATGTGGACAACTACAAATACCTAGGTATCTGGCTAGACTGTAAACTCTCCTTCCAGACTCACTCACATTAAGCATCTCCAATCCAAAATTAAATCTAGAATCGGCTTCCTATTTCACAACAAAGCATCCTTTACTCATGCTGCCAAAAATACCCTTAAAACTGACCATCCTACCGATCCTCGACTTCGGCGATGTCACTTACAAAATAGCCTCCAACACTCTACTCAACAAACCACTGCTGTACGCTCTCTTTGGCTGGCTCTCGATGCATACTCGTGGAAAAAACCCACTGACTCCAGGTCATCTACAAGTCTTTGCTAGGTAAAGCCCCACCTTATCTCAGCTCACTGGTCACCAAAGCGGCACCCACCCGTAGCATGCGCTCCAGCATGTATATCTCCCTGGTCACCCCCAAAGCCAATTCCTACTTTGGCCACCTTTCCTTCCAGTTCTCTGCTGCCAATGACTGGAACGAACTGCAAAAATCACTGAAGCTGGAGACTCATATCTCCCTCACTAGCTTTAAGCACCAGCTGTCAGAGTAGCTCACAGATCACTGTAGCTGTACATAGCCCATCTGTAAACAGCCCATCCAACTGCCTCATCCCCATACTGTATTTATTTATCTTTCTCCTTTGCACCCCAGTATCTCTACTCACACATTCATCTTCTGTACATCTATCACTCCAGTGTTTAATTGGTATATTGTAATTACTTCGCCACCATGGCCTATTTATTGCCATACCTCCCTTTTCGTACCTCATTTGCACACACTGTATATAGACTTTTTCTACGGTTTGTTTATTCCATGTGTAACTCTGTGTTGTTGTTTGTGTCACACTGCTTTGCTTTATCTTGGCCAGGTCACAGTTGTAAATGAGAACTTGTTCTCAACTAGCCTACCTGGTTAAATAAAGGTGAAATATATATTTTTTTAAGAATCATGTGGTTTCTTCCATCCCACGACTCCATGAAATGAGGACCTAAATATTTAGTCAAATTATTCATTTTGTGAAAGCTTTCCTAGAAGCAAGGGTGGCTCAACAACTTACCCCACTCTCTCTTATACAAATGCAAGTTACCTCCTTTCCTTGGCAGAGTAACACGCTTGATACCCGTGTATTTGAGGGAGGAGATAGGATGGTTCGCTGTAACAAAGTAGGCTGCAACTGGGTAGTAATTGTTCTTCCACCTGATTGAGCTGCGGTGTTCAACAATTGGTTGTTTTAGTTGTCTTTTCGTTTGCCCAACGTAGGTTTCCTGCACAACAGGTGATGAGATAGATAGATGTCTTACATGAGATGTCTTACATGAGATGACACCCCTGACAGGGATTTTTCAGCCGTATGCGAGGATCTGATGAAGGATGTTGTTGTGGTGCCGTTGCATTTTGCACATGAAGCACATTTGTAATTCCCATTTGGGATGGGTGCCGATAGTGTCTGAGTGGGCTCAAGGGGCAGATCTGATCTCACCAGGCTTTCCCCGATGTTGTGGCCTTGCTTGTAGACCCACCAAGGGGGGTTTCTGGAAAAGGTGTGCTATTTATTTTTTTGTCAGATTGCAGAATACACCATTGTTTTTTCAGGATAGCACTTGGTATGCTTTGTTTTTCTTTTTTGGCTTAGTTTTGAGTACTTCCTCTCTGTGTATTTGGGATATTTTCACCAGTAAGAGTTTTGTATTTGTAGCCTCTCAGTTAGAATTTGTCAGACATTTTCTTAGCAATTGGTGTCAAAATCGGACTGTTGGCCACAGATGCGTTTAACCTTACAAAACTGTATATATCGTAAACCATTCTTGGGTGGGAGGAGATGCATACTGTCTGCACGTAGCAGGATGCTGCAGTCTGTGGGCTTTGTGTACAAGTCAGTGTGCAATGTGTCATTATCTTTAATGATCCATAAGTCTGCATTATGCATTTGAGATATCCATCGCTCTCATTTAGCCGTGTTTAATTCATTTAGCTCCTGCTGACTTTCTCCCCAGAGGACAGACTTAAATTTATGTATCTCTTCCATATGAGGATTTTAGACAGGACAGTGTGTCTCTGTTTAGTAAATGAGCTTTCCTCAAATGGTCCCACATATAGATTAGCATAGTTGCTGGCAAAGGTGGAATCCATTGCCACACCCCTAATTTGATGAAAAAAAGTCTGATTCATAAACAAAGTAGTTGTTGGATAATACCAGTTAAGGGAGTCGCAGGAGGCTTTCACTGGATGGAGCAAGGGTAGAGTCTCTGTTGGAGTACGTTTGTTTTAGGGCTTGTGGACCTCAAATGAGTGGGATGTTGGCCAATATGGGGCCCTCTGGCACTGTGCCCCTCCCCCAATGAGATCATGCGACTAGTGTCTTTGACATGTGACGGGAGATTCTCAACCGTGGGTTTGATGTGATGATCCACAAACTTGGAAATGTTAGATGTCATTGAGTCGACAGGTTGACTGGCTGTCATTGAGGCGACAGGTTGCTTTACCCATTAATTGTTTGGAAAGATAATTAAGAGTGTAACTTTTTCTTTTTATAGTTTACTCTCTGTTTAGTCAGCACTGCTACAAAAGAAATTGGGGTGTGCATCATCTTATGCCTTTTACTATTTGGGTGATACTGTAAAACATTAATACATGCATGTCATATTTACTGATGATTCAGCAATATTACATTTCTTAGAAACACAATGGTTATTACAAATACTGAATTAATTAGCTAGTGCAAACCAAAAAAAATGTAATACAAAAATAAGAACTGGCCATTAACATTGGCTACATTGGCATTAGATGACGACGTGATGTTAACTGTTTTGGGCCCCAGAGAGGAGCTGCATCAGGGGGAGCCAGCAGGCAGTCAGGCCCTCCAGTGAGGAGTTGCTGTTGTCCTCCAGACAGAGTTCTATCAGGAGGCCAGTTTCTCAAACCGGGTGGCTGGGAGGGAGGGAGATAGGAGGAGACATATAGAGACAGAAACAGATCATTCTGTAGCTCAGTTGGTAGAGCATGGCGCTTGTAACGCCAGGGTAGTGGGTTCGATCCCTGGGACCACCCATATGTAGAATGTATGCACACATGACTGTAAGTTGCTTTGGATAAAAGCGTCTGCTAAATGGCATATATATATTGAGAGAGTTTACCTAGCCATGGACACTTCAACCTGTTACTGACGGCCGCTACTAGCGCTGCTGACAGGCACTACTGCTGCTTTACCACTTAAGTGCCTCCAATTCGTCAATGTCAGACGTTTTAGTCCTGCTGTGAGTTTCAACTCATTGGTGCCAGCCATCAGCAGAAAGCTGCTGTGAGTGTTAGTAAGGAAGAGCAAACTGCTACTGGGTGTCTAAAACTATCCATCCAGGCTATTTAAAATGTTTCCATATACTGTAATCCAACATTCAGGAGTATTTTACACCCGGGTTGGTTTCATTTAGTACTTCCCTGGTACTTCCCTGGTACTTCCCTGGTATTTAGGCCCACATGGTCTTAACTAACAATCATTGATATGCTGACTATGTGTTTCCCGTCAGGTCTAGTGTGTTGTGCAGAGCACAGTTGTCCCAGGCTTTCTACACTGGACATATATTTGGGAGACAGATCCAGGTGTAGCAGCGTGTACACCTCTCTCAGTCGTGTAATACTGATCAGCTGGTTGTGGTCCAGCAATAACTTCTACAGCCTCTTCAAATGCTCCAGAGCATCTTAGAAGAAGAAGACGAAGAAGACTTTATTGTGCATTTAATGTAAATTGTTCTATAAATACACATTAAGAAATGAGGGTTCCTCAAGGTTTCTGTGGGAAGGGTGATGGTTCTATGAGTGACCATAATAACTAAAAGAACCCTTAGACTTTCAATGGATCTTTGCTATTCACAACAGTTTGTTCACTTTTAGTGATAATTTAAAAAGTAGGGGGCGGAGGCTCATACAAATATTTCGGGGTGTGGTTTGACCACGGCGCTTTTTGTGCAACCGTGCGTGAGAGTGTCCTTCCAGTTTATCTACACTGTTGTGCCATGACGTGTAAAATATGACTATGGCCAGTGATGGTGTCCTGTGAAAGGCTCATGTCTGGCCTTGCATCAATTGAGGACTGTTGTTTAAATCAGTGGTTCTCAAATAGCCCCTCAGGAACTCCCAGCTGTTCTAGAATTAGCATAACTTGTTAATTTGAAAAAACAACCCTTATTGTTCTTCAAAAGGTTATTTCTAGAACCTTTAAGAATGAGAAGGGTTCAATAAAGAACCTTTCTCCCATTAAGGTTATATATAAAAAAACATTATAAAGGGTTCTGTACAGCAGTGGTTCCCAAACCTTTTTTAAGGAACTCAGTCCAGCTTTCAACTTACTCTTGAAAGTTGTAATAGAAGAATGCACAAGGTGCAATTTCGAAATGGGGTAGTGTATCATCAGTTTTCCTCTGGTCATGTCAGTCATTGCATACCTTAGAGAGCTATTTTTAACTTGACATAAATGTCCAGGTCAACTTGCCCATATCAGCTAACGATTTCTTAGCTTGGTTTTTTAGACCATAGATTTTGTAATATTTGAGCTACTCAAATATCACATGAATACACATTAGACATGGCAAAATGTATAGAAGTGCAAGAAAATGAGCATTGAAAAGGCCAAATGGTCTCTGCATCCCATGACAAAATGTGTATAATTGCAGGAAATGTTTAAGGAAACTTTAAACCTGCAAAATGTTTCCCAATGATGGAAGGGGGGCGGAACCTTTTTTGGGGCTATATAGAACTTTTTTTAAATAGTTATTCATAGAACCTTAGGAAAGGGTTCTTTATAGCAACATAACTGCCAATAAAAAAGCATTGATGGTCTTTTCAGGCAGGTAATATCAATTCACGACTTGAGGCCTGACGCCTGGTCTGCTATTCACGGTAACTAAGTCACATTTCAATACATATTGAGCAGCAACAGTGGAGTGGAGACTAAGTCCAGAGGCTGCAAAAGAGATATACTGCTCTCTAGTGGACAGCAGTGGTTACAACCAGAGACGTCAATAACGGGTAGTTATCTTGTATTTTTTTTAAACTTCAAAACATATAAAATCACTGTGTTTCATACATGTGATCTCTGGGGTTGGAGAATTTGAGGTATAAAGTGGCTATTTAATGTTTAAAGAGGGATCCCGAGGTCAGCTTACCAATGTGGGTGATAGAGTTGTGGGAGAGCTCCAGAATGTCCAGGCCCACAGCACCACCTGGATGGATGTCAGACAGTTCCGACAAAGTCGAAGAACTCTGAGTTTAGCCAGATTCTCACAGTCCACAAACGTAATCGAGTTGTCCCGTACAGGCATGACACTTTTTTAAATCACTGTGACGGACAGTATGAGGTGTTGCATGTAAATCAAATCCAAAATCTAATTTTATTGGTCACTGAAAGATTCGTGGAATCTGTGTGGGTAGCTGGACAGGTAGGATGACTGACAGTGAAGGTGAACAGGTGGTCACGTGTCAGGTGACAGAGGAATGGATGAGACTGAGGCAGGAATTCCTTTAACCATAAAGTGGTATATTTACTGAGTAGTCTGTGCTGCATCACAAAGGAAACAAATAACATGTATCCAATCAAATTCATAATCAAAGATCAAATCATATCATTCATTATTAACATAATTTAGGGAATTCAACAGTCCAGTTCATTAAGTCAATAGTAATCATCCGCGAGTCATTTAGGCTCATAACTATTTATCATAAATCATGAAAGAATACAAACAGTGAATGGTTATACAATCTAGAATCCCCATTATCAAAGTCGATCAGTTAGCAAACAATGACATTTCAATTGTCATGTGTACATATAATTTCAATACACATGAACCATATCGATTGCATAATTGGCCTATGAGGATCCGTAGGGCCGTGATCATTGACAATTCTCATTACACAATGTTTGAAGCGTGAGCTCCAAGCCGCGCTCCGCGGTAATAACTATTAACAGTAACTGAATGGCCCACTCTCCCGATCACCACAGATAATTCAGATGAAAGGTATGAATCGGTGGACTTATGGACGCACTTATTCATGGACGCACAGAACTTCTGGATCAGATTGGAGTTAAGGAAGAGAAAGCAGCGAGATCAGGTGATGGCAATTTCCTCCTTTTATGGAGTTGAGATCTGTCGGACATTTCCACCTGACCTAATTAAAGCGCCCCTGGCCCAGCTGAGTAAATGGCAATGAATTAAAGGATTATTCCAACAACTCCATGGGCCTTTTCTACAGTCACATACACATGGTTAGCAGATGTTAATGCGAGTGTAGTGAAATGCTTGTGCTCCTAGTTCCAACAGGACAGTAAGATTTAACAAGTAATCTAACAATTCCCAACAACTACCTAATACACACAAATCTAAAGGGGTGAATGAGAATATGTATATATAAGTATATGGATGAGCGACGGCCGAGCGGCATAGGCAACGTGCAGTACATGGTATAAAATACAGTATATACATGTGATATGAATAATGTAAGATATGTAAACATTATTAAAGTGCCATTATTTAAAATGGGATTCATTAAAGCAACTGGTGATCCATTTATTAAAGTGTCCAGTGATTGGGTCCCAATAGAGTATATACAGTCGTGGCCAAAAGTTTTGAGAATGACACAAATATTAATTTCCACAAAGTTTGCTGCTTCAGTGTCTTTAGATATTTTTGTCAGATGTTACTATGGAATACTGAAGTGCAATTACAAGCATTTCATTAGTGTCAAAGGCTTTTATTGACAATTACAGGAGGTTGATGCAAAGAGTCAATATTTGCTGTGTTAACCCTTCTTTTTCAAGACCTCTGCAATCCGCCCTGGCATGCTGTCAATTAACTTCTGGGCCACATCCTGACTGATGGCAGCCCATTCTTGCTTAATCAATGCTTAGCGTTTGTCAGAATTTGTGGGGTTTTGTTTGTCCACCCGCCTC
Source organism: Oncorhynchus gorbuscha (assembly GCF_021184085.1). NCBI lineage: Eukaryota > Metazoa > Chordata > Actinopteri > Salmoniformes > Salmonidae > Oncorhynchus > Oncorhynchus gorbuscha. Next base: position 349,698 of record NW_025745389.1, on the reverse strand, counting down.
TTGAGGATTGACCATAAATTCTCAATGGGATTAAGGTCTGGGGAGTTTCCTGGCCATGGACCCAAAATATCAATGTTTTGTTCCCCGAGCCACTTAGTTATCACTTTGCCTTATGGCAAGGTGCTCCATCATGCTGGAAAAGGCATTGTTCGTCACCAAACTGTTCCTGGATGGTTGGGAGAAGTTGCTCTCGGAGGATGTGTTGGTACCATTCTTTTTTCATGGCTGTGTTCTTAGGCAAAATGGTGAGTGAGCCCCCTCCCTTGGCTGAGAAGCAACCCCACACATGAATGGTCTTACTGTTGGCATGACACAGGACTGATGGTAGCGATTATCAAAAGCTGCGCTCTGAATTCTCGGACAACCCAAAGATTCCTATATGCCCTTCCAGACTCCCTCCACCTACCCAAGTACAAAAATAATTTTACCTCCTAACTGAAGATTTAAATTTAAACTTCCGTAATACCCTAGAGGCAGTAGCACCTCTAAAAACCTAAAAACATATGTCACAAGAAATTAGCTCCCTGGTATACAGAAAATACCCCAGCCTTGAAGCAAGCTTCCAGAAAATTGTAACGTAGCTCCACCAGGCTAAGTCTTCCGACCAGTTTTGAAAGACAGGACTGTGCAATATCGAAGAGCACTCAAAAACAATCCAAAATGCATTTTGATACTGTTGCAAAGCTCACTAAAAAGCAGCATTTCCCAATTGAGGATGGCCTTCTCTTCAGCAGTGATGAATTTATGAACTTCTTCGACGAAAATAAATCCTCTGTGTATTTCTCCAAAACTCAGTTGTCCCGAGTCTGCATAAAACTGCCAGGACCAAGGATCAATGGAGTCACTCAAGTTTTTTAATCCTGCATCTCTCGACACGTTCGTGAAAATGGTCATAGCCTCTAAATCCTCCAGCTGCCTTCTGGACACTATTCCAACTAAACTACACGGTGAAGCCCCAAAATTGCCTACCTTGGAAGCCTGTGTTTCAGACGTAAGGAAGTGGATGGTGGCAATTTTTTAAATTTTAAACTCAGACAAAACAGAGATGCTAGTTTTAGGTCCCAAGAAACAAAGAGATCTGCGGTTTGAGCTGACAATTAATATTGATGGTTATACAGTCATCTCAAATAAAACTGTGAAGAACCTCAGCGTTACTCTGGACCCTGATCACTCTTTTGACAAACATATCAAGAATATTTCAAGGGCAGCTTTTTATCATCTTTGTAAAATTTCAAAAATCTGAAACTTGTCAAAAAATTATGCATAAAATCAAATCCATGCTTTTGTCACTTCTAGATTAGACTCCTGCAATGCTCTACTCTCTGGCTACCCATATACAGGGCCTTGCAAAAGTATTCAACCTGTCAAGCCTTGGTCATTGTATCTTGTGTTTTTGTTATATGTTTGGGTAGGCCAGGGTGTGACATGGGTTTATATGTTGTGTTTCGTATTGGGGTTTGTATTAATTGGGAGTGTGTATTATTAGGGGTGTGTCTAGTTAGGCTTGGCTGCCTGAGGCGATTCCTAATTGGAGTCAGCTGATTCTCGTTGTCTCGGATTGGGACCCGTATTTAGGTAGCCTGAGTGCGCGTTGTATTTCGTGGGTGATTGTACCTGTCTCTGTCTTAGTCACCAGATAGGCTGTAATTAGTTTCACTCGTTTGTTGTTTTCATATTTTCAGTTATTTCATGTACCGCATTATCTTCATTAAAAGTCATGAGTAACCTACACGCTGCATTTCGGTCTGACTCTCTTCAAACAACAGACGAATGTCGTTACACAACCCCTTGGTGTTTTTCCTATTTTGTATCATTACAACCTGTAATTAAAATGTATTTTTATTTGGACTTCATGTAATGGACATACACAAAATAGTCCAAATTGGTGAAGTAAAACGAAAAAAATAACTTTAAAAAAAATTCAACAAAAAAAATGGAAAGGTGGTGCATGCAGATGTTTTCCCTCCCTTTGCCATGAAGCCCCTAAAAAGGTTTTGGTGCAACCAATTACCTTCAGAAGTCACATAATTTGATAGATTGCACACAGGGGGATATTATTTAAGTGTCACGTGATCTGTCACATGGTCTCAGTATACCTGTTCTGAAAGGCCCCAGAGTCTGCAACATCACTAAGCAAGGGGAACCATCAAGCAAGTGGCGATATGAAGACCAAGGAGCTCTCCAAACAAGTCAAGGACAAAGTTGTGGAGAAGTACAGATCAGGGTTGGGTTATAAAAAAATATCCAACACTTTGAACATGCCACAGAGATATGCCAAAGAAGACATGCCAAAGAATATGGCACCACAACAAACCTGCCAAGAGAGGGCAGCCCACCAAAACTCACAGACCAGGCAAGGAGGGCATTAATCAGAGAGGCAACAAAGAGACCAAAGATAACCCTGAAGGAGCTGCAAAGCTCCACAGCGGAGATTGGAGTATCTATCCATAGGGCCACTTAAAGCCATACACTCTACAGAGTTGGGCTTTACGGAAGAGTTGCCAGAAAAAAATAAGCAAACACGTTTGGTGTTCACCAAAGGTACTCTGGTCAGATGAGACTAAAATTGAGCTTTTTCATCATCAAGGAAAATGCTATGTCTGCTGCAAACAGAACACCTCTCAATCACCCGAGAACACCATCCCCATAATGAAGCATGGTGGTGGCAGCATCATAATGTGGGGATGTTTTTCATTGGCAGGGACTGGGAAACTGGTCAGAATTGGAGGAAAGATGGATGGTGCTACATACATGGTCATTTTTGAGGGAAATCTGTTTCAGTCTTCCAGAGATTTGAGACTGGGATGGAGGTTCACCTTCCAGCAGGACAATGACCCAAAGCATACTGCTAAAGCAACACTCGAGTGGTTTAAGGGGAAAAAATGTAAATGTCTTGGAATGGCCTAGTCAAAGCCCAGACCTCAATCCAATTGAGAATCTGTGGTATGACTTAAAGATTGTGGTACACCAGCGGAACCCTTCCAACTTGAAGGAGCTGGAGCAGTTTTGCCTTGAAGAATGTGCAAAATTACCAGTGGCTAGATGTACCAAGCTTATAGAGATATACACCAATGACTTGCAGCTGTAATTGCTGCAAAAGGTGGCTCTACGAAGTATTGACTTTGGTGGGGTGAATAGTTATGCACGCTCAAGTTTTCTTTCTTTTTTCACTTGTTTTTTTTGTTAATTTCACAATATAAAGTAGTACCTCAAAGTGGTAGGCATGTTGTGTAAATCAAAATATACAACCCCCAAAAAATGTATTTTAATTCCAGGTTGTAAGGCAACAAAATAGGAAAAATGCTGAGGGGGATGAATACCTTCGCAAGCCTCTGTAGATAACTAAATAAACTTTGGTTATGCTATAATCTTGCATAGAACCAGAAAAATGTATAATATTACCCCAGTGCTAGCCTCTACACTGGCTTCCTGTTAAGGCTAGGGCGTATTTCAAGATTTTACTGCTAACCTACATAACATTGCATGGACTTGCTCCTACCTATCCTGGTCCTGCCATACATACTAACATGTATGCTATGGTCACAAGAAACAGACCTCCTTATTTCCCCTAGAATTTCAAAGCAAACAGCTGGAGGCAGGGCTTTCTCCGATAAAGCTACATTTTTATGGAATGGTCTGGCTATCCATTTGAGAGACGCTGACTCATTCTCACCCTTTATGTCTTTGCTGAAGACTCATCTCAGTAGTAGCTATGATTGAGTGTAGTCTGGCCAAGGGGTGCAATGGAGAACAGCAAGGCACTGGAGTGACGAACCGCCCTATTGTCTCTGCCTGGCCACCTCCCCTCTCTCCACTGGGACTCACTGGCTTACTAGTGCTTTTGCATGCTGTCCTTAGGAGGGGTGTAATCATGTCGTGCAAGGATTTTTTGCTATACTCAACTTGAGTGGGTTGAGTCACCGACGTGATCTTCCTGTCTGGTTTTGCTCCCCCTCGGGCTCGTGCGGTGGAGGAGATCTTCGTGGGCTATATATACTCAGCCTTGTCTCAGGGTAGTAAGTTGGTGGTCTGTTGATATCCCTCTACTGGTGTGGGGGCTTGCTTTGGCAAAGTGGGTAGGGTTATATCCTGCCTGGTTGGCCCTGTCCAGCCTTCAGTAGCTATGCTGCAGTAATCTATGTGCCGGGGGGCTAGGGTCAGTTTGTCCTATCTTGTGAAATTCTTCTGTCTTATCTGGTGACCTGTGTGAACTTAAGTATGCTCCCTCTAATATTCTCATCTCTCTCTCTCTCTCTCTCTCTCTCTCTCTCTCTCTCTCTCTCTCTCTCCCACTCCTGGGAGACCTGAGCCCTAAGGCCATGCCTCAGGCCTACCTGGCCTGTTGACACCTGACTGTCTACGTCCGTCCACGTCCGCAGTCCACCTGGTCGTGCTGCTGATCCAGTTTCTGCTGTTCTGCCTGCGGCTATTGAACCCTGATCTGTTCACCCAACGTGCTACCTTGCCCCAACCTTCTGTTTTCGACCCTCTCTCTCTCTCTCTCCCTCTCTCTCTCTCTCTCTCTCTCTCTCTCTCTCTCTCTCTCTCTCTCTCTCTCTCTCTCTCTCTCTCTCTCTCTCTCTCTCTCTCTTTCCCTTCCTCTCTCTCTCTCTCTCTCTCTCTCTCTACCACACCTGCTGTCTTGACCTCTGAACGTTCAACTATTAAAATCCAACTGACGTTTTCTCCTGAGGTGCTGACCTGATGCATCCTCTACAACCACTGTGATTATTATTTGACCCTGCTGGTCATCTATGAATGTTTGAACATCTTGAAGAACGATCTAGCCTTAATGGCCATGTACTCTTATAATCTCCACCCGGCACAGCCAGAAGAGGTCTGGCCATCCCTCAGAGCCTGATTCCTCTCTAGGTTTCTTCCTAGGTTCCTGACATTCTAGGGAGTTTTTCCTGGCCACCGTGCTTCTACATCTGCATTGCTTGCTATTTTGGGGTTTTAAGCTGGGTTTCTGTATAAGCACTTTGTGACACCTACTGATGTAAAAAGGGCTTTATAAATACATGTGATTTGATTTGATTCAGCTCCTCCTGTTCTCTCCTACACATCTCCTCCCTTTCCTTCCTCCTCCTCACACCTTCTCTGTTCCTCTCTTCCGTGGTGGAGCTCCACCCATGTCCAACGGTGTTCCATGGAACAGCATGACGGGAGGCCTCTGAGGGCAGCCTGGATAGTGATGACCACCCTTCAGGGAGACTGGTGCGTCATCCTCCTGCGCCTACTCAAAACCCTCATCTCCTCTTCCATCTGTCTCAGGAGGCTGCTGATCAGGTCCTGGTTAGTGTGAGAGAATGGAGAGGAGTTGGTAACCAATAAAAACTGAAAAGAAAGATAAGCCCAATCTGAAAACACTTCTGCACTAGTCCCTTCCCATAGCCAATGTTTTAGTGCTGGCATATAAAAAAGAAATGTGATTGAATCTGGCCCGCAAGCTGTTTCAGCAACTTTTGTTGAAGCTTCTCTTCTGTCTCTCATCTCCTCCATGTGTGTTGGGTGATCCTACAGACAGACAATAATATAACATAAAAACGGAAAATGGGAGAAACGGATGATATGAACTATCTAACCACATTGCCTTATTCTATCCTCCTCAGCTCCTCCTCAAAGACTCTGTCTGCGTTTCCACCACTCATCCTTTTCTCTCTGCTTCTTCTGCTCCTTCTCTCGCTCCACCTCGTATTCCACAATTCAACTCTTATCCCCCCTCTTTCAACTTACGCTCCAAAGCTTTCTGTTCCTAACTGACTCTAGATATCATTCACATTCAATATAATCTGTCTCAAAGAGAAAGACACAGGTCACAGCTCGTTTAGTTTGAAGAATATAATTATAGGCCTGGTTTCATTGAGGAAATAATGCACAGGAGGTTGGTGGCACCTTAATTGGGGAGAACGAGCTTGTGTTAATGGCTGGAGCCAATTAGTGAAATGGTATCAACTACATCAAACACATAGTTTCCATGTGTTTGATGCCATTCCATTGGTTCCGTTCCAGCCATTATTATGAGCAGTCCTCCCCTCAGTAGCCTCCACTGCATAACAGACAGTGTGCAGCACCCCAGTGCGGGTGTGTAAAGACTTTTGTGTATGTGATACATATGCCCACTAGATGTCATTCTTGCAGTGGAGGCTTCTCAGAGGAGGAAGGAGAGGACCATCCTCCCCAGTGAAATCTCATAAAAATAAAATTGTGAAACATTAAAAAAGTTATTCTTTTTAGATAAAACTATTATAAATATATTAATATTTCACCAGATAATTGTTTAAAATACACTGTTTTGTAATGAAGGTCTTCAGTAACTTCAACAGCACTGTCTGGGCTTGCACCATGGTGTAGCTGGAGGACAGCTAGCTTCCGTCCTCCTCTGGCTACATTGACTTCAATACAAAACCTAGGAGGCAGGTAGGCCTCACCCCCTTCCATAGACATATGTGGTAATTATGACCACTTGTCCTCCGAACCAATCAAAGCTTTTGCAGTATGAACTGACATGTTGCCCGTCCAATCATAGATGGAGGAATAGAGAACGAACCTAGTGTGTTGTATTGGGATTGTGCCACAGAGCATTATGGGGGTTCTACGTGTTGAGAAGCTTGGTGACATTGTTGGATAGGGATTAAAAGTGAAGAGTGATAGTTGAGAATTTTTGGGACATTATTCAATTAAATATTTTTTTTTACAGGAGATGTATTTTCTAAGTTGTTTTCTGGGTTTAGAACTTTATTTTTGTGTCAAGTTAGTGCAATTTATTTAAATTTGCCTTGCTAACTTCAGTAGCTAGCAAGCTACCAGCGAGAGTGTGCAGTTTTCTCCACCAGAATGGTAGAATGGCCTTCTACCATTCTAAACATAAAAAATCTGACATGCTGTATGGGATGAAAACGAGACCGTCTGATCAACTGTTGCCTGTCAACTGTAGGCTGGATACAGCCTATGCGCCCTGTCCGTCTGGTCAGGGTAAACTAATTTGTAACGTTATGTATTTATAATCCATTTGTGTGTCAGGAGAAAATGTGAATGTGATCTAAATTGAGCTGGCTAGTTAGCCTATACAGTTTTAATCCCAAATTATTACCTGGAATTAATCGATCTACATAATAGTGATGGCAGATGTGAGTAAATGTTTTACAAGGTCTACAGTTGCATAGGCCTGCATGATGTAAACATGTTCGTTTTAGCCAAATGTTTACAGATATTTCCATTTGAATTAGCTTTTTAATGGTGTAGAATTCCCTGCATGCTCTCAGTTAATTCACTGCCTCATGAAGGTGTGAGGTTGAGCTTATTTTTGAACCTAAGTAATTGTAGTGTGTGCAGTACTCTATATATTTTGTATCAATTGAGAACTTTGCGTCTAATTCCCTGAGATCTGGATCTTCTCTGGAAAATAATTATTTTTGTATTTTGGGGGTTTACTTCCAGGGCTCAGGTCTGGCAGTACTGCTCTAGCAAGACATTGTGCTTATTAAAGAATGTTAGAACTCTTCATTTATAAAACTACAGATGACCTTCCCCAGGTTACCGTTCACACAAATGCCTCAGTAATTGTTTGGGTCAAATGTGTCTCCGTTCTTAAAGATTGGGGTTATGAGTCCTTGATTCCAGATGTCAGGGAAATAACCTACACTCAGGATCAAATTAAACCGTTTTAATATAGCCAATTAAAATTTTGCACTAGTGAATTTGACCATCGCACTTAGGATGCCATCAGGTGTGCATGCATTTTTAAATTTGAAGGCCTGAAGTTTCTTATAGAGCTCCTGGTGAGTAATTGGGGAGTCAAATGGATTTTGATTGTCCTTTTTTAGCTTTTCCTAATCCATTCAACTTGTCATGAATTTGGCATTGTTCTGTGTTTGCATCAATTTGAACGGTGTTGTAGAGTGTTTTAAAATTGGTTATCCATATTACACCATTTGTTTTGCTAATTCCTTTAATTTCGATTTTTGCCAAAAGTTGCTTGTGTTTATAGACTCCTCAATTAGCGCAGCTGCTTCCTGTTGTACTGGTCATTTGGGGTTCTGAGTGTTACATTTATAGAGTTTTAAAGTCTCACAGTAATTAAGGCGTAATTCACCGTTATTTGGGTCTCTGTGCTTTTGGTTTGATAGTGTTCTACGTTTCTTCCTTATAATTTTACAATCTGCATCAAACCAGTCTTTTTTGGTTGGTTTTTATCAATTTCAGTTGTGCTTCATTTGCCTGAATATATTGCTGATTACTGATAGGGATTTCATGTTGCAAAAAGAAAAACAGTCCAAAAAACAGTAACTTCTAACTACTAAGTTGTTCTGAGCAAAATAAACAGGAGAACAGTAAACATCTGTTCTCTTTTTCTTTTTCCTTCATCCTATTCATTGAACAACTCAACTTTTAGTACAATAGCTATGTGTGTGTGTGTGCGTGTGTCTAGTGCGTTTAGAGTTTCCCTGTTCTCTGAGGGCTTCTGCATAGCTGCGCTGGTCCTGCTTTTGGGACCTGTGGAGTGGAGGTGGGCCAGATCTGGGCCGGGAGGCTGTCTCTCTGGTCTGGTAGAGGTGGTGGTCTGGTGTGGGGTAGTTGGCTGGGCCCCGTCCAATCTGGCTGCGCCGATGGAGGTGGTGATGCTCTGGTGGTGGGTGGGGCCTGTGGGGTGCACTGGGTCTGGTGGGGCAGTGAGGGGGCCTGGGGCTCCTTGGTGGAGGTTTTGTCTGGTAGGGGTCTCTGGGTGGTCCTCTGTCCAGTGCGGCATGGGCTGTTTGTCTACCAAGTGCCACGTCCTTTAGAGACTTGGCAAACATCCATACTGTCTGCTTCCTCAGGTAGGAGTGGTCGTGCAGGTGCACTGGGGTGATTGTTGGGTGGTGAGCAACGTGTACGTTCGTGAGTAGGCCACACCCTCTGGTGATGTCAGCGTTGACTTTCTGAATGGTACGGGGATGAAAGTCTTTGCTGGACAGCAGAGTGGAGCTGGTGATGTGGGAGTTGGGGAACCACTCAGAGGCCCTAGCTGCTACTCTATTGACCAGGCTGCCTACTCTCTTCTGCTCCTCTGGCAGGTTGTTGGTGCCGGTGTGAATAATAATGTGGCCTGGTGTGCCAAAGTCAGGCTGGGACAGGATGTGGACTGCATCTTGCGTTTTTGGGCACCATCTTTTGGACACCTTGTGGTGGGGAAGAGTTTATCCTCTTGGATTAACTTCCTATTTGAGTCGATGAGGATGGCCACCTCAGTGAGTTTTACCAGAGGGACTGGGGTACACAGGGTGGGGCGTGTGGGAGTATGCCGGGGGAGGCTAGACAGCTTCTCTCTGTAGTAGGTGTTCCCATGTGAGCCTCCTTGTTGACTGGAGGTGTGGATAAAGGGTGGTCGGTATGGGGGGGTAGTGGGTGAGGGTGGGTCAGTGGGGAGGGGGGGTCGTGGTGAGGGGCTGCAGCTTCTCTCTAGGAGTCTCTACAGTCTGTTCTCTATACTGCAGCACCCTCTTGATGACAGACAACTCCTTTGCCATCTCCTCCTTTACCTACACTAGCTCTCTCCTCATGGTGGCCTTTACCTCCTCAAGTGCTGTGGCAAGGCTCTCTTGTAGCTTCTGGACAGAGTTCTTCAGCTGGGTCCTGCACTGGTTGATCTGGTCCTGTTGAAGCTCTGTGTCTGGGCTGGTGGTGGTGTAGCTGGGGGGGCTGCTCATTCAGCTCAATAACCCATACCTCTAACAGAGCCTGCCTGTCTCTCAGCAGGCTGATGGTGGTGTGGTCATGGCTCTGGAGGTCGTAGGCAGGCAGAGGGGAGGATAAACCTGTTGCGTGCATGGGCTCCTGTTATTGGAGTGCCTGAAGGGAGGGGAGAGGTCGGGGTGCTGTCCTTGTGTAACGACGTTCGTCTGTTGAAAGAAGAGAGTCGGACCGAAATGCAGCGTGTTGGTTACTCATGACTTTAATGAATGAAAATGCGGTACATGAAATAACTGAAAGACGAAAACAACAAACGGAACGTGAACCTATTACAGCCTATCTGGTGAAACTACACAAAGACAGGAACAATCACCCACGAAATACAAAGCGAAACTAAGACTGCCTAAATACGGTTCCCAATCCAAGACAACGAGAATCACCTGACTGATTAGGAATCGCCTTAGGCAGCCAAGCCTATACCACACCCCTAATCAGCCGCGATCCCAAATAATACAAACCCCAATACGAAAACAACATATAAACCCATGTCACACCCTGGCCTACCCAAACATATAACAAAAACACAAAATACAATGACCAAGGCGTGACAGAACCCCCCCCCCTAAGGTGCGGACTCCCGGACGCACCTCAAAAGCATAGGGAGGGTCCGGGTGGGCGTCTGTCCATGGTGGCGGTTCCGGCTCGGGACGTGGACCCCACTCCATTAATGTCCTTGTTCCTCCCCTTCGCGTCCTGGGATAATCCACCCTCTCCGCCGACCATGGCCTAATAGTCCTCACCCAGATCCCCACATAACTGAGGAGCAGCTCAGGACAGAGGGGCAGCTCGGGACAGAGGGGCAGCCCGGGACAGAGGGGCAGCTCGGGACAGAGGGACAGCTCGGGACAGAAGCAGCCCGGGACTGAGGGGCAGCCCAGAACTGAGGGGCAGCCCAGGACTGAGGGGAAGCCCAGTACTGAGAGGAAGCCCAGTACTCAGAGGAAGCCCTGTACTGAGAGGAAGCCCAGTACTGAGATGAAGCTCAGGCAGTTAGTAGGCTCCGGTAAATCCTGGCTGGCTGGCGGAACTGGAAGATTCAGGTTGACAAGCAGATCTGGAAGATTCTGGTTGTCTGGCAGATCTGGAAGAGACTGGTTGTCTGGCAGATCTGGAAGAGACTGGTTGTCTGGCAGATCAGGAAGAGACTGATTGTCTGGCAGATCTGGAAGAGACTGGTTGTCTGGCAGATCTGGAAGAGACTGGTTGTCTGGCGTTGCTGGGCTGACTGGCGGCACTGGCGGCGCTGGGCAGACTGGGAGCACTGGCGGCGCTGGGCAGACTGGGAGCACTGGCGGCGCTGGGCAGACTGGGAGCACTGGCGGCGCTGGGTAGACTGGGAGCACTGGCAGCGCTGGGCAGACTGGGAGCACTGGCGGAGCTGGGCAGACTGGGAGCACTGGCGGAGCTGGGCAGACTGGGAGCACTGGCGGCGCTGGGCAGACTGGGAGCACTGGCGGCGCTGGGCAGACTGGAGGCGCTGGCGGCGCTGGGCAGACGGGAGACTCCTGCAGCGCAGGAGAGGAGAAAGGCTCTGGCTGCGCTAAACAAGTGGGAGACTCCGACAGCGCAGGAGAGGAGAAAAGCGCTGGCTGCGCTGAACAGGCGAGGCGCACTGGAGGCCTGGTGCGTAGTGCTGGAACTGGTGGTACTGGATCGAGGACACGCACAGGAAGCCTGGTGTGGGGAGCTGCTACCGGAGGACTGGTGTGTGGAGGTGGCTCTGGATAGACCGGACCGTGCAGGCGCACTGGAGCTCTTGAGCACCGAGCCTGCCCAAGCTTACCTGGCTCGATGCCCACTCTAGTCCGGCCAATAGGAAGGGCTGGTATGTGCCGCACCTGGCTATGCACCCGCACTGGAAACACCGTGCGCTACATAGCATAACACGGTGCCTGCCCGGTCTCTCTAGCCCAACGGTGAGCACAGGGAGTTTGCGCAGGTCTCCTACCTGGCATAACCATACTCCCTTCTAGCCCCCCCCCAATAATTTTTTTGGGCTGCTTTTCAGGCTTCCAACCGCGTCGCCGTGCTGCCTCCTCATACCAGCGCCTCTCCGTTTTATCCGCTTCTATTTCTTCCTTGGGACGGCGATATTCTCCAGGCTGAGCCCAGGGTCCTTTCCCGTCTAATTCCTCCTCCCATGTACAATTCTCCAAGTGGTGCAGCCTCTCCCACTGCAACTGCTCTTCACGATTAACAGGGAGAGTTGGCTCAGGTCTGAACCCTGACTCAGCCACTCTCTCTCTGCGCTCTCCCCCAATAAATATTTGGGGGTTACTTTCGGTTTTTCGCTCTGCGTCGCGTTGTTTTAGTTTTTGACTCCATTCGCCTGTAGCCCTCTTCGCACTGCTGAAGCGAATCCCAGGCGGGCGCCTGCACTCTCTCTGGGTCGGCCGCCGACCTGTCGATTTCTTCCCACGTCGTATACTCCATGCCTCTACCGTCCATAACGTCCTCCTTTCGCTCCTGCCAGTTTACACACTGCTCGTCCGTGAGTGGTGGGTGATTCTGTAACGACGTTCATCTGTTGAAAGAAGAGAGTCGGACCGAAATGCAGCGTGTTGGTTACTCATGACTTTAATGAATGAAAATGCGATACATTAAATAACTGAAAGACGAAAACAACAAACGGAACGTGAACCTATTACAGCCTATCTGGTGAAACTACACAAAGACAGGAACAATCACCCACGAAATACAAAGCGAAACTAAGACTGCCTAAATACGGTTCCCAATCCAAGACAACGAGAATCACCTGACTGATTAGGAATCGCCTCAGGCAGCCAAGCCTATACCACACCCCTAATCAGCCGCGATCCCAAATAATACAAACCCCAATACGAAAACAACATATAAACCCATGTCACACCCTGGCCTACACCTTGCCCTTTTTGGTTTCCGGTATCTTCCCTAGGGTGGGGAGGTTTTGATTTCTGCTGGGGGCAGTCTCTGTTGCTGCTGGTGCTGCTGGCGCTGCCTCAGTGGCCATGTTCCTATGGTTACCACTATGGTTACCACCAGTAAATAGTTGGAGCTAATACATCTCTCGCTTTCTCTCACTCTCTCTCGCTCTCTCTGCAGCTGATGGTACAGTAGGGGGCCAACAGCACAGACAGCAACCTACTGTACCACTCCAACAATATACACTTTCTTCATGACATTTCTGATGACAAAGGAAAGGAACCATTCCCACATGGAGAAAGTGCAGTGCTTGTAGTCCTTCTCTCTGAGAAGATTCCAGAGCGGCCCACACAGTTTTCCCACACCCATTCCCTGGGGCTCTCAGAACTTCAGAACATTAGAACTTCTGCCACCTTGTTCAGTGATTCAATGGATAACATTGTGTCCTCGCCTTTTTGTATTTGGACTCGGAGGCAATTGAGTCCTACTCTCATGATTTGCCAGAATTCAAGAACAGCACCAATGGCTAAATGGGGACAGATGAGACATATTCATATTCCCTCAAAAGATCAACACCAAATTCTGTAGACCCAACCCACCAAATAATATGACAACACCGTCTATATGTATACTGTATGCACTCTGAAATTTCAACAAACAGTGACACCGCCAAACGTATCTGTTTGTATACGTGCTTTGCAAAGGTCACTACAGGTCACGGCACCACTTCACAGTCCCAGCCTTTGACAGGGAGGGTTTTAAGCAGGTCCTGTTGTTGAAATCAAACTGTCTGTCCCTCTTGTCCATCAGGTCCCGCTAAGAAGCATTGATCAATATTAATTGCTCAAAAAGACCCCATCAGCAAGCCTTGTCCACTCTGATTAGGCACCGGCAACATGCACCCCTTTGTCAGTGGTGCAAGGTGTCCAGCGCTTTTGTCTGGGAGCACAGAACCCAGACAGAAACCAGACAAGCCCAAGCTGCAGATTTACACAGCAGATTACGCCTGTCAATGGCGGCTCCGGCCCAAATGGAGCGCCGGTTTGGATAGTTTGGATAGTCGCTGTGTGTTTACTCTGTCCAGGGTTTTCTGTTACTCGTCTGTAGCCATTATCTGAGCCTCTGGATCCCAGCCGGGCACTTTAAGCCTATCATTTCCAGGTGGGGAGAGGGGACTGCTGGGAGAAATGAAAAACGTGGCAACAAAGTTCTCACGTATTGTATCTCTGGTGCTTCTCATACTGTTCATTCGATTAGACAAAGTGTGTGAGATGCAACCAATAAAAAATGTTGTCTCACAATACCTAGACTAGGGATGTACTGTATTCATTGTAGAATAGGTAGGTGGCCTAGAGGTAAGAGAGGCAGCCCTGTATAGCCAGAGTGTTGCCAGTTTGAATCCCAGTCCAGGCACTTAAAGAATGGGAGGCTGAACATTCAGCTGGAGGACTGCCGGTTTATGATCTCCTACCCTTATGCTTTGGAGCAAGGAACTTAACATAAAACTACAGTACCTCTAGGGCAGTGCAGTGTACCAAGGCTGGCTCTGTGCTCCTATGGAACGGAGGATGATGAGGTTACTTCTGGCTAGTGGTCATTTAAAGATATTCGACTCACGTGAGAGGCACTTATTTGACAGAGATAATCCCTGTTGGAAGGCACTGGACGTACATTTGAAGCATAATCACTCTTAAATTGCATTCTTGTGCTTCACGGCCATCACATTTGATTCACACACAACACATTCCACTTCTGGGTCACTCGCTGTTGAGCCTCAAAATGAGCCCTCCCAAATCTCCACGAGTCACCTACTGTAAGTCTTTAAGGGGAATGTTCAGATATGAGATGATTATTATTATCCATTCGTAATGTAATACTAACAACATTGGGTTGTAAGAGATGAGGCATTCCCGAAGGTGAGATTTGGGTTGACTTTCAAAGTTATGATTATGACCTTACCATTTCAAGGGTTTGTTCATTATGGGGTTATCTTCTAAAAGTCTAAACCGTGGAGGGGTGGTACTAAGATAACATATGGAATTGTTTCAAAGTGGTTTGAAAAAAAGATTGAATTTGGCCTTTACTACTAAAGAAACGCATTGAAAAACACATTCATAAATGGCAAAAAGACAGTTACAAAATAAATCATAAGGAATAACGTTTGGAAGTGTCTGTTCTATATTTAGGATAAATATTTAATTGAGAAATATTATCAGGAAATATTTTTGGGACACATATTTAATCCCTTATTTTTGTTGGAACAAATCTACCTCCATACTTCCGTTTGTTTGTATGGGTTACCTTCAGACGAGTCCCGCAGTGGTGGAGCAAAACTCCGAATTTGAGGGGTCATAATAGTTTGTACACTGCAGACATTTTCGTGAGAAGACCAATTTTCAGGAAGTCTCATGGTCTGACAAACACAGCTGCAGCTCTGCCACCTTCCACCGCAGATGCGGAAGGCCACCGTCGGCAGATGTGGTGGATTGAGACTCAGCTCATGCAACAACAAAAAAACAGATATCTCTAGTTTAAACTGAGCGTGAGGTTAGAATGGGCCTCCAGGATGCTGATGTCATTGAGGAAATATAATGTGGTGGTGATCAGAACAATGTGCCGAACAAGGGACGGTAAGGATAACAATGTATCTGTATGACAATATTATGACACTGTTATGACGTAGGGCCTATCTTACAGTTCAAATAATGTGCTACCCAATGTTCTTATGGCAATGCATTGGCGCCATACAGTTGATTTCATCCCTTTAAATACAGTCGATTTCAGCCCTTCAAAGTCGAAGAAGAAAATAAAGACGAAGATGGATGGATGATAGATGGATGGATGGTCTTTGTCTGAATATTCAGCAAATTCCACTGGTGCAGTGTATTGTAACTATTACGATATTTCCATTACAAATAGGTCAGCTACAGCTGAAGGGAACTATCTGGCTCTCTGCTTCCAGGAGCTGTCCGAATCCCTCAAAGAATCCCAGCTCTGAGTCTGTACACCCTGGATCCCATGACTTGGATGAGCCCCGTGACACAGGACAGTTCCCAGTGAAAGGAGGCTTTAATTAGTCCTACACTGTAATTAATCCTCTCTTTGTCAAAGAAACATTCATTTAAAATAACTTGTCGGCAATTCACTAGTCCATCCCCCACATTAGTCCCATTATCTATTTCTAAATCAACTGTGTAGGAGGAGGGTGGAATGGGGTGGGGGGGGGGGGGGGGGAGAATGGGTTTAAAGAAAATTGTGTGTGTGTGTGCATGCGTGCGTGCGTGTGTGTGCAGGGACATCATGCACCCGGAAAATCTGAGGCACAAAGTACATGAGAATGGCTGGGAGTGGTCCAAAGGCCTTGTCCCTAAATTGGAGAATTGTGCATTTTTTTCAAACACCCCGAAACAACTTTTTTTCCTGCAATCTAGAGCCATAATAATTATGCTTAATTCTATGTAAAAAAAAATATATGTTTATTTTCTACATATCTAAGCATACCTCTTGAGCTGTCTGTATCATCCTGACTGAGGGTTAGGGGGACTGTAGGCAGCAGTCACATGTTTTTAAACTGTGATGAACATCGGAACATTAGACATACTGCGGTGAGGGGATTTAAAAGGCACGTGACTCCAGTGATATCATGTGGGTATCAGAATTAGGACCAGAGAGGAAGTCAATCTGTAATCTTAACCTTAACCCTAACCCATAATTCAGTGTTTTGCATTGATTCATCAAAAAATGTTATTTCTTTAATGGGCGATCTATGATTTATTCATTCAGTTTGGCACTATAGTTCACACATTGTCCGCTCTATGGGAACAATCCAACCAATCACTTGGCTCAATGGAACAGAATGTCAAGCGAGGACACATGATCAGAAGGGCAAGCAACAGATGGGTTGTGTCCCAATTATCTCTCCTTCCTCCCAAAGTGTGCCCTCGTTCACTTCACTTCCCTTCGCTGATTTGAAAGGAAATGACTGGTATAAGAAATATGGTGGAAACTCCCACTAGGAGATATTATTGTCCAGCAAAGAACTCTATTAACATCATCTGAGGTGAGAAGGGCCAGATTCCTGGATGTACATTATCTCCAGTAATGAGCACTGTGACGTAAGGAGCGAGACACAACATGATTTGCAGACACGCATAATGCTCCCTCGAGAGTCAACATGTCTTCTCAAGTCCCAAATATTATAATTGTTTCTGTTCCAAAAATAATTTGGTGTCAAGGCTGAGCAGGCTAACGTCATCATTCTAACAGTTGAGTGTCTTCTTTTACAGTTTTATCTCAACACGTTTGAACTGCAAGTGGCCTCAGGAGGCTTGCGACCTGACTGGGCGTACAAAGGGTTAGTGTTCGTTAAAGTACAGTGGGTACCAACTGTTTTGCTCCAGGAAAGAGTCGGAAGAATGGCTTTTCTATAGGCTTTTTTTTCCAATTCAGTTTATGACCTATATTGGAAGTCAAATGTAAAAGATTACGAATGTGGTTGATGATAGATAGTACAATGTGGGGAAAACTGACTGTCTAAGAGTAACCTATTCACATTGTTAATTTATCGTTGTTGATTTTCTTCTCAATGCGAATGCTACTAAGGTAAACAAAAGAGCATGTGGGTTATGAAAATGACATTGTGAAAGCCAATGCCTAAACTTTCCAATGGCTGTCGGGTATTCACACTCGTGACGGCCTCGTGGAATCGGGTTCCTTTGTCAGGTTAATTAGTTATCCCATGAAGAATTCAACAGGTAAGGTTCACGGCAAACCACCAACTGTGACCGGCCCTGTGTTTACCATCCCAAGATCACAATAGATCAGTTTAGAGAAAGGTGTATAGGTGATGTTATAAAGTCATCCGATAAATGGGATATATTTTACTTAAAGACAACAGGTATGATCCATTCTGATCTGGTTATGATGCATTGTAAGAAAATGCATAAGAATAAAGCCTATGAGCCGTTTTTAATGTATGATCTCCAGTGTAGACCTGTCATTCAGGGCAAGTGGGGCAAAAAAATGTTTCTGCAAAATGTAGAGCCCCACATCTTTTTGGGGGGTGGGGGGCTTGCCTGTTTTGCATGTTATTTTGACATTAATATTTGTAACATATCAGTTTGCAAACAATGTAAAAAAAAAAAAAAAAAAAAATATATATATATCATTGAGTTAATAAAGCCGCATGCAAACATGGTCTCTAAAACAGCAGCTCCCAAACGCAGGTGTTTCAGCCTAGCTCAGTGCTTTCTGTCGTGGTGGGGCAAGCCAGCAGAAAATACTGAGCTTTGCGTCGTGATTGGCTCAGTGTTCTGACACTACGTCACCTCCAAGTCTAAGGGTAGACTTTGAAAATTCGAGCCCTTTGGGTGCTGCCATAGAGTTACATTAGAAGAGCCCATCCAAGAAGGCTCAAGGTCATTAGCCAGAGATAAAATGATGTCAAATCACGTTATATCTACAGATGCTTTGATTGGACTGATAATGTCGACATCATACTTTCAAAATCGTAGCTAGCAGTCGTCATCATGAACAAAGTCGACAATCTACTGGCAAATCCTTTTTAATCCTTGTCATATGAAGAGAAATAATGAAGAAAATTATAGATAAAATGTATCGGTGCTCAACCATGAGTGGTTTGGAAGAAATCAGTGGCTGTGTGATCCCAAATCTGGGATTAAAGGCCTCTTTTCCAAGTTTAAAATGAAAAACATTCAAAATTGGCCACGCTGTCAATGAAGCATGATTTGTGCCACGCTCAAAACAACTGTTAACTCGGAACTGCGAAAATTTGACTTCAGTGAGTTCAAGACAACTGGGAAATAAATTGGCTCCGACTGGGAAAATACGTTTTGAACGGTCCTCCAACACGCAATTGTAAATCCAATCTTTTTCTAGAGCTACGACCTGAAGATCAATGTTTTTGTTTTTTTCAGAGTTCCCAGTTGTTTTGAAGGCACCATAAATCCAGAGAATGCCAGACTTTGACAAGATTTGCCCACCAAGGACCGCCATGCCACCTTCCTGTTCAAATGAGCACAGCACAACAAGGTGAGCCCGAAAATGTATTTATCTAACATACCAGGGAGATATATATACTGTAGCTAAGAAAGTAATACTGAGTGTATGTTGTGTAGGAAGATGTTAGTAGCCCATGTGCCTCACCCTTATAATTTGGCCTATTTACTCCTCTTCGTTTTGCCTACTGTTCTGACTTGGTGGTGCACATGTAGCCTATAACCTGTAATCATCGAATATTGTAAGAGCTTTCATTGTCTACTTATATGCCCCCTTTATTTATCCTACGGTTCTGACTTGGTGTACAGGAAGAATACTGTAAGAACGGTCCATATTCTGAATTCTGTTGTTGTACATTTCAAAAGTGCTAAACAAACAGTTATATTGACTACATCCATCCAAGCTCGCTCATTAATGTCTTAATCAAAATTATTTACTGCCTCTCATCAGTTAAATTGGTACAGCACTCTCACCACACACAGGTGTAACAAATATGGTAGTATTGCCCCAATTATTAAATGTGCATAGGGGACAGATAGGAGTGGCAGAAAGCTGCAAACCTTTAATGGCTGAGAATTTGCTAGTGATGGGGAAAGGAGGCTTGTGACTACTTTATTTATGAGAATCTTCAGGGGTGTTAATAACTTTGACCCCTACCTTTTTAAGAAAAAAAAAGTATTACTTGTTAACCAAAATCACTTTCATACAATATAGGTCAGTATTTTTGTTATTTATTTTATACAGTATAGAAGGTTGCCAGGTGACTTATGACCCCTCCTGGCGGCCATGTTGGAAAACCACTGCATCAATTCTTAAGACAATAACAGTGGCTACTCCAAGCTGCATGATATAACAGTGCCAAAAATAGTTGGTCAATTTCTGTGCTGTATTTGGCTGCTCTAACAAGGCAGGAAAGACAACGGAAATGTTTTTATTCAAGTTTTGGGGGAGCTATTTTTTCCCCATAAAAGTGCACCTCATAATAAAGCATTGCATTCATCTATCATCACATTTTCAGACTAATGTAAGACTACTATTCCTAATGTGATGAGTAGATTGGATAGTCATAATTTATTAGGCTAATAATATAACTCAATCTAATCACTGTGTATGGCTGTGCGCGTAGTGGTATAGGCCTATAGGCTACAGTATATTAGAGACATTTCTTTTCTTTCCTTTGCACTGAAAAAATGTGGCCTTTGATAAACACATTTAATGCAATTCTACT
The DNA here is from genome assembly GCF_021184085.1 of Oncorhynchus gorbuscha. Taxonomy (NCBI): domain Eukaryota; kingdom Metazoa; phylum Chordata; class Actinopteri; order Salmoniformes; family Salmonidae; genus Oncorhynchus; species Oncorhynchus gorbuscha. The sequence continues at coordinate 329,819 of NW_025745389.1, read as the reverse complement.
ACACTTTATATGACAGGAGACATTTGCAGAATATTTTTTTATATGACAAATCACAGGGTTGCCTAGGCCTACTCTGCTGACACTGACAAACAGATCAATAAAAAATGATGTTGTCTTGAACACAACCATCTAATAATATAGGCCCATGAAAAGGGGAGACACACATTTTACAATATGACATCCATCTATCCTGGAGAAGGACATTATTGTTCCAACTCCAGTGGCACTGAACCGATGATAAATTGCTGAGAACTTTATCCATAAGAGAAGGGAAAATGTATGGACATTACAGCGTAGGACAAAGGCCTCAATGGGATAAGACAACCTGGGATAAGACAACCTGGGATAAGACAACCTGGGATAAGACAACCTGGGATAAGACAACCTGACTATTGGTTGTTCCAGCCCAACAATAGATTTCATCTTTATATGACACTAAAACACCTGAGTGAATTAAATACAACCAAACAATCAAGAGCCCTGGTGGTATAGGTGACCGGAAGAAGTGAACATTCCCAATGCTGACATTAGCAAACCGCTTGCCCACATGACGCATGGCCTGTGGTTTTGAGGCCGGTTGGATGTGCAGCCAAATTCTCTAAAACGATGTTGGGGGGCGGCTTATGGTAGAGAAATGAACATTTAATTCTCTGGCAACAGCTCGGGTGGACATTGCTGCAGTCAACATTGCTTTTGCATGCTCCCTCAATACTTGAGACATTAGTGGCATTCGGTTGTGTGACAGAACTGCACATTTTAGAGTGGCCTTTTATTGTCCCCAGCACAAGTTGCACCTGTCTAATGATCATGCTTTTTAATCAGTTTCTTAATATGCCACACCAGTCAGGTGGATGGATTATCTTGGCAAATAAGAAATGCTCTCTAACAGGGTTGTAAACAAATTTGTGCACAACATTTTAGAGAAATAAGCTTTTTGTGCATATGGAACATTTCTGGGATCTTTTATTTTAGCTCATAAAACATGGGACCAAGACTTTGTTGAGTTTATATTTACAACTCTGCTGCCAGTATAATGGTGTAAATGCGCAGGGGAACGTTTCACAGTATGTATACTGTCACCCCCTCACCCCCTACCCTCAGATGACTTTATGTGACCATTTACGATGTCATTGTTACCTTGTTCTCAAAGATCCCTTGGGGCATTACCACTGTTTTCAGTTGACTACTAGCTGACCTCATAGAGGTTCTGGGGTTGTCTAATGAGTGAAGTCCCCATCCTATTCCAATAACAAAGGGTTATTTCTTTCAGTCAGTACCACAACAATCTGCCTGAAACCCACACACACACACACGTACACACACACACACACACACACACACACACACACACACACACACACACACACACACACACACACACACACACACACACACACACACACACACACACACACACACACACACACACACACACACACACACACACACACACACACACACACACACCATGTAGGGTTCCTCTCAAACAGACGGACAGACAGCTGACGCTACCCTGACTCTCTTGCCTAAAGATTTGCTCCTCTAATGAGCTTGAACACCGATTCATACATGTTTCAATTCGCTTTTTTGAATTGAGAAAGTTCTCATTTGATTGACCCTAACCATGACAATAACTAAAGTGAATGGAGTCAAATATATCCCTATCTTGGTCTCTTGTAGAGATAGAACACAGTATCCATGTACGTTTATCAAACAGCTTGTGAGCCTGCAGGACCTTCACTTGCTAAAGCTAGTGGATGCTGTGAACAGAAGGCTGCCCGACATATCACACAAACTCTATTAGGAACAATCAATAAGACTGTCTGCTTTGGCTGCAGTCGCTGGGCTCTAGCAGAGGAGCGGGAGTGTGTGTGTGTGTGTGTGTGTGTGTGTGTGTGTGTGTGTGTGTGTGTGTGTGTGTGTGTGTGTGTGTGTGTGTGTGTGTGTGTGTGTGTGTGTGTGTGTGTGTGTGTGTGTGTGTGTGTGTGTGTGTGTGTGTGTGCGTGTGTGTGTGTGTGTGTGTGCGTGTGAGTGCGTCCGTGCGTGCGTGCGTGCGTGTGCGTGCGTGCGTGCGTGTGTGTGTGTGTGTGTATGGGGGTGGGGGGTGGGGGGGTGCTAGTGCGTACACTGCTTTGTCATTTATTCAGACAGGCAAGTCAAACTGTGGCAGAAGGGGATAGGGACACGATGCACTGTGAGCAAGAGTTAAACCTTGTACCACAAACTGAGACATGAAGGAAGGAGTATAACAATAGAGAATGTTGAAATGAAAAAGATGTTTGAGAAATCAACACACACAAGCACAATCTAACTCATTCTAGTTCACTATAATCCAGTTAAGCATACAGTACACAAAACACTCTGCCTCGATCTTGATCCCTCTCTCTCTCTCTCGATCTCTCTTTTTCTCCTCCCACAGACACAAACAGACACACAGTCAGACACACACGTACAGACACACAGCACCCTGCCTGTTTCAGAGCCCACATGACACCTACTGTGAGAAAGAGCTATTGTATGTCCTTGAGGCACCTGACAGTGCATGGTCATCAGAGCAGGTGCTGAGGTCACATGGGGACAGGGAGGATGGGAAGGGGGCTGGGAGGGAGGCAGTGTAGGACAGCCTTGGGGCATGCTACCAGGCTCAACACACTGATGTGTGGGATAGCTCTCGGTCTCTTTCAATGGTCGGGAGAGGTCACTGGGCCTCAGCTTTGTTTAGGTTACCTAATTGTACATTTGGTACTTTGTGCCCTTAATTGCCCGTATGCCAAATAGATCAAAGGCTGAGAGTGGTACATAAACAGAGGCTTCTCCAAAAAGGGAAAAGGGAAAGGAGATGCCCAGTCAGTTGTACAACTGATTACATTCATGTGTCTTCCGCATTTAATGTGGAAATGTGTCTTCCGCATTTAACCCAACCCCTCTATAGGCTTATATTTAATGTGAATAGGGATTTCCACTCCTTAATTTTTTTTTAGGGTGGGGGGGGGGGGGGTTTAAGCACAATCAGTCACTAATTATTGATTAATAAGTTAGACTAACTGTAATATCCATGAGGGTTTGTATTTGTATTTTAGGGATCCCCTTTAGCTGATACTCTTCATGGGGAACAAACACATTAAGCTACAAAAAGCTACAAAACAAAACAGTGCATCATATAACATCACTACATCACGACATATCTGCAACACAAAATGTATGATACCACCATACTCAAATATTACAATGTATGTTTGTGTAGAGCGCATGTGCGATCATGTGCCTGTGCGTGTTTGTGCATGTGTCTCTTCATATCCGCGTTGTTCCATAAGGTGTAGTTTTATCTGGTTTTCAAATCTGTTTTTACTGCTTGCATGAGTTAATTGATGTGGAATAGAGTTTCATGTCGCCATGGCTCTTCGGTCTGTTAATTTCCCAGAGTCTGTTCTGGACTTGGGGACAGTGAAGAGACCCCCTGGTGGCATGTCTTGTGAGGTATGTATGAATGTCTGAAGAGACCCCTGGTTGCATGTCTTGTGGGTTATGCATGATTGTCTGAAGAGACCCCTGGTGGCATGTCTTGTGGGGTATGTATGAATGTCTGAAGAGACCCCTGGTTGCATGTCTTGTGGGGTATGCATGATTGTCTGAAGAGACCCCTGGTGGCATGTCTTGTGGGGTATGCATGATTGTCTGAAGAGACCCCTGGTTGCATGTCTTGTGGGGTATGCATGATTGTCTGAAGAGACCCCTGGTGGCATGTCTTGTGGGGTATGCATGATTGTCTGAAGAGACCCCTGGTGGCATGTCTTGTGGGGTATGCATGATTGTCTGAAGAGACCCCTGGTTGCATGTCTTGTGGGGTATGCATGAATGTCTGAAGAGACCCCTGGTGGCATGTCTTGTGGGGTATGCATGAATGTCTGAAGAGACCCCTGGTGGCATGTCTTGTGGGGTATGCATTGGTGTCTGAGCTGTGAGCTAGTCATTTGAACAGTAGCGATGCAGTCAATCTCTCCTCTACTTTGAGCCAGGAGAGATTGACATGCATGTCATCGATGTGAACTCTCTGTGTACATTTAAGGGCCAGGCATGCTGCTCTGTTCTGGACCCACTGTAATTTCCCTATGTCTCTCTGTGGATTTAGAACATAAAGTGAAATGGACCAAAAAGTACAACCTTTAATTCAGTGAAAATATACATTTAGTGTCAGGCGATGATGCTACCGTAGGATATATCTCTACGACAAACATAAATATATTTTTGGGATAAAATGTTTGTGGCTGGTCATATAGACCTGTTGTCGGCTATAAACTACTACTATGTTAAAGTGCATTTGGAAAGTATTCAGACACCTTGACTTTTTCCACATTTTGTTACATGACAGCTTTATTCTAAAATGTATTAAATTGTTTCTTTCCCGCATCAATCTACACACAATGCCCCATGACAAATTATGTCCAATCAATTGAATGAATCACAGGTGGACTCAAACAAAGGTGGAGAAACATCTCAAGGATGATCAATGGAAACTGCATGCACCTGAGCTGAAAGTCTTTTATTTTTATACATTTGCTAAATTTTCTAAAAACCTTTTTTCGCTTTGTCATAATGGGTATTTATTGTATGTCGATTGATGAGGGAAAAAATTATTTTATAATAAGGCTGTAACATAACAAAATGTGGAAAAAGTGAAGGGGTCTGAATACTTTCCGAATGCACTGTAAATACCCCTTCAAATTAGTGGATTCGGCTATTTCAGTCACACCCGTTGCTGACAGGTGTATAAAATCGGGCACACAGCTATGCAATCTCCATAGACAAACATTAACAGTAGAATGGTCTTACTGAAGAGCTCAGTGACTTTCAACATGTTACCCTCATAGGATGCCAATTTTCCAACAAGTCAGCTTGTCAAATTTCTGCCCTTCTAGAGCTGCCCCGGTCAACTGTATATGCTGTTATTGTGATGTGGAAACATCTAGGAGCAATACTGGCTCAGCTACGAATTGGTAGGCCACAAAAGCTCACAGAACGGGACTGCCGAGTGCCGAAGCGCGTAAGCTTGTAACAATCGTTTGTCCTCGGTTGCAACACTCACTACCAAGTTCCAAACTGCCTCTGGAAGCAATGACAGCACAAGAACTGTTTGTCTGGAACTTCATGAAATGGGTTTCTATGGCCGAGCAGCTGCACACAAGCCTAAGATCACCATGCGCAATGCCAAGTGTCAGCTGGAGTGGTATAACACTTGCGCCATTGGACTCGAGAGAAGTAGAAACGTGTTGTCTGGAGTGATGAATCACGCTTCACCAACAGGTAGTCCGACGTACAAATCTGGGTTTGGCGGATGCAAGGAAAACGCTACCTGCCCCAATGCATAGTACATGTAAAGTTTGAGACATCTGTGGCATTGCGTTGTGTGACAAAACTACACATTTTAGAGTGGACTTTTATTGTCCCCAGCACAAGGTGTACCTGTGTAATGGTCATGAGTTTAATCAACTTCTTGATTTTCCACAACTGTCAGTTGGATGGATTATCTTGGCAAATGAGAAATGTCCACTAACAGGAATGTAAACAAATTCTGCACAAAATTTGAGTGAAATAAGCTTTTTATACATGTTTTATTTCACCTCATGAAACATGCGATCAACACTTCATGTTGTGTGTTTTTTTGTTCAGTGTATTGTAAGAGGTTAGTAGTGGATCATACCAAGTGCAAATAGGGGAGATTAGACATTTTTAAAACGAGTATTTAGTTTATCGTGCGCATTCACGAGGGGTTTGAATATAAGTATACCATATTAAATCGACCTAAATATATAGGGAAAAATTGAGCAAAAAATAATGGGCTTTTGAATCAAATATTGACGAAGAGAGAAGCCGAGCACTCCTATCACCGCTCTGCCTGTAGCCTATTACTAAAACGCAGACTAGTCGAAGACCTTGAGTTTGTTTCGCACAACACTACACCGGCAGTATAGGACCAGAGACGCACCACGAGTGATGATGTCTCCCCCGTGCATGTGCTTCTGTCACAATTTCATTCCTTGAGACGCTTCTTTCCGAAAAAGACCAACATCTGAATTTTACAGAAGACGAATCTATACTAAAGGTAAACATCATTTACAATAAATATATGTTTTGAGCTGAATAGAATGTTGTTGCATTGCGGAGGATGTGGGCAGTGAGCGTATGATGAAATACCGCACATGGATGGCACTACAGAGGAGATGCGGCTGGGCGGGGAGGGAGGAATTAATTTATGTTCATTCCTTCAACAAATTGTCTCTTGAATAAACAACATGGCGCCAGGTATTCCTCTCATCCATTACTTTTTCGACATGTAGGCTATGTATTTAATCATGCATTTTTTGTATCCACATACACATGCATGTCTTGCCTTTTTAATGGCTTAATGTAGCCCTTTATAGTGGAATATGCCATACCGCGACGTATTCATTAGGAACATGGAACGATTTCTTATTTCATCATAAATATAAATGCACATGTACATTTAATACAACAGTCAAATGATATTAACAAGACAATATGAATAGGTTTCAATCTTTCTGTATATAGGCTACAGCCTAGTGTACTACTCCACCTACACCCTAAAATGTACGTTTATTACAATGTACGTTTATTTGCTGATGAAATGAAGCCCATACTTAGTGAATGAACAAGGCTAATCTGGAAGTGGTCAAAGGAAATCATTTAACCACTTAAACCACGGGTCGGTCAAAAGGGAAAGAGAAGACTGCTATATTCTGCACCATTGCAACATTGTATAATTTCGTGCTTTTTGGGGTTTCATTTATGCACAATGGGGATTTTAAGAACTATCGGCCGAAGCATGATCACATCACAACTATTATACTAATACCTTAATAAGGGCTATATTCGGGGTCATTTTTTGTTACATTTTACGTTTGTTGGTTTTCTCTGCGCTCATGTTGAGTTGCGAGGACAATGCGTGTTTGGGTTGGTATGCAAATTGCCTCGTGCTTGGCGTTGGGGATGAATTATTTAGAGGCGAGGATACATGGTCGTCTCGATATCAGACCTGTCATAGCAAAAGTCCAATCCATGTTTCAATAAATGTAGACAATAAATAGACAATGGTACATTCGTCGATTTTGGTCACATTTGTCATATGATTTCCTTGTGCGGAATTGATTTTTGACAGACCCAGACCCCCCCCCCCTTACTTCCTCTCTCCTCCGCTCTCTTCTTTGAGTAAATACAGTATCTGATTTCTTTAAAACATGAGTTCTGTGTCACCATCAGAGAGTGGTGATATCAGCAATACACACTCTCATTCTGCCTTTACTGGAGTTGTGGATGTTGTACCCTAGTATTTTGTTTGATTTCCTTTTGCCATATGCTGATGAGGAAAAGTTCAATATTGTAGTCTGATTTTCATAAAACATGGGTCCTGTGTTAACATCTACCAGTTATCGCATCGCTATGAATCATACACCCTCATGCTGTTTTCCCTGAAGTAATGCATATTGCATTTTTTATATTTACATTGTACCCTTAAGTCATTTTGGTTTTGGATTTCTTTCCCCTCAGGCATTTTGTGACAATGAAGAAATAAACAACTCCTTCTCAACCCTCCATCACAAACCTCCAAGACAGATACTTTATCCAACCCCTGACAGACCATCTCTAAGCCCTTGCCTTGTACAGACACTAGCCGGATTTCAGAATAACTACCAGAACTGCACTGCTCCCACACCCCTCCCGCAACTAGCCCAAAGACATTCCACCCCTCGCCCTGGTCTGCTTTATCAAATGCCCAAAAACAGCAAGGCCGTCAAGAGAGAGCTTGACGATGATGTCAGGGAGTCCGTCAAAGACCTGCTATCCAACGAGGACACTTGTCATGATTCTTTTAAGAAGAGCTCGCTGATCGTGGGAGGCGGCAGAGGTGATGGGGAAGGGAAGGAGCTCAGCCTCAATGGAGACATGGACGTGGAGGACGAAGGCTCGGACGCAGAAGATGATGCAGCGAGGCCAGCCTGGAACAGCAAGCTGCAGTACATCCTGGCCCAGGTGGGCTACTCTGTAGGCCTGGGCAATGTCTGGAGGTTCCCCTACCTGTGTCAGAAGAACGGAGGAGGTGAGTGGCTGTTGTTCTTATTGGTTAGAGTTTAGAAGTCGTCTGCCCATGGCGTTGGAGAGGTTAGCCTGCCACATTTTGTGTTTGTGTGTGTTGCTCTTAAGGGTAAACCTCCTGCTGATCAACATCACAGTGGTCACATGACTGTCTGAGTGTCTCTGTCTCTCCTCTTTTAATAGCTAACAGCTTCTTTTGTTGCCACTCCAATATGTCCCATAAACATCACAAATGGTCCTTTTGTTCGATTAATTAGCAGCCAGTTGAATTTGAGCATGCATTTCATCCAGACATGAAAATACTGCCCCCTGTCAATAAGAAGTTAATGACTCCATCCTAAGTGTATGTAAACTTCCGACTGTATATATATATATATTTATATATACATGTGGATGTATTTCAAGGCCTACTTTCAAACTCAGTGCCTCTTTGCTTGTCATCATGGGAAAATCAAAAGAAATCTGCCAAGACCTTAGAAAAAGAATTGTAGACCTCCACAAGTCTGGTTAATCCTTGGGAGCAATTTCCAAACACCTGAAGGTACGACGTTCATCTGTACAAACAATAGTACGCAAGTATAAACACCATGGGACCACCAGCCGTCATACCACTCAGGAAGGAGATGCATTCTGTCTCCTAGAGATGAATGCACTTTGGTGCGAAAAGTGCACATCAATCCCAGAACAACAGCAAAGGACATTGTGAAAATGCTGGAGGAAACAGGTACAAAAGTATCTATATCCACATTAAAATGAGTCCTATATCGACATAACCTAAAAGGCCGCTCAGCAAGGAAGAAGACACTGCTCCAAAACCGCCATAAAAAAAGCCAGACTATGGTTTGCAACTGCACATGGAGATAAAAAGATCGTACTTTTTGGAGAAATGTCCTCTGGTCTGATGAAGCAAAAACAGAACTGTTTGGCCATAATGGCCATCGTTATGTTTGGAGGAAAAAGAGGGAGGCTTGCAAGCCGACGAACACCATCCCAACTATGAGGCACGGGGGTGGAAGCATCATGTTGTGGGGTGCATTGCTGCAGGAGGGACTGGTGCACTTCACAAAATAGATGGCGTCATGAGGCAGGAATATTATGTGGATATATTGAAGCAACATCTCAAGATATCAGTCAGGAAGTTAAAGCTTGGTCGCAAATGCGTCTTCCAGGTGGACAATGACCCCAAGCATACTTCCAAAGTCGTGGCAAAATGGCTTAAGGACAACAAAGTCAAGGTATTGGAGTGGCCATCACAAAGGTCTGACCTCAAACCTATAGAAAATTTGTCGGCAGAACTGAAAAAGCATGTGCGAGCAAGGAGGCCTACAAACCTGACTCAGTTACACCAGCTTTGTCAGGAGGAATGGGCCAAAATTCACCCAACATATTGTGGGAAGCTTATGGAAGGCTACCCGAAACGTTTGACCCAAGTTAAACAATTTATAGACAATGCTACCAAATACTAATTGAGTGTATGTAAACTTCTGAACCACTGGGAATGTGAAATAAATCGTTCTCTCTACTATTATTTTGACATTCTTAAAATTAAGTGGTGATTCTAACTGACCTAAGACAGGACATTTTTACTAGGATTTAATGTCAGGAATGATTTAAAACTGAGTTTAAATGTATTTGGCTAAGGTGTATGTAAACCTCCGACTTCAACTGTATATACATATTTTATTTTGATTGTATATTTAAACGTACAATCTACCTGCAGTGAAACCGCTCAACATTTACATTACATTCAGTCATCTAGCAGACACTCCCATCCAGAGCGAGTCACAGGAGCAACCAGGGTCAGGGGCACGTCGACAGATCTCCCACCAAGTCATTTCGGGACACGAACCCACCTTGATTCTTGCATTGTTTTATATATCAAGTCATACACCCTATTCCATGGAATCGGTACATCAAAAATCTCTTTCCAGCTATTTTGTAATCTGTATGGCACAGTTGTCAACATCCCGGTCCTCAAATGAAACTTTTATCCTTTATATTGGACAGACATACCAGTTCTCTACCAGTTCTCTACCACTGCCACCTGCTTCCTCCAGTTTTGCTGTAATGCTGTGATCAATTGGTTGTAATCTTGGATTGAGCAGACCATTCCATACAATTAAGATCGGTCCATGAAAGACATAAATCTACAATTCCAATTTACAATATCATTTAAAAATCAAAAGGCCCCTTTCAAACATAAATACAGGTCTTTTATCAACCTGCACATTTGAGTTTAACCATAATATTTTTTGTAATTTACATTTACATTTAAGTCATTTAGCAGACGCTCTTATCCAGAGCGACTTACAAATTGGTGCATTCACCTTATGACATCCAGTGGAACAACCACTTTACAATAGTGCATCTAAATATTTTAAGGGGGGAGGGGGTGAGAAGGATTACTTTATCCTATCCTAGGTATTCCTTAAAGAGGTGGGGTTTCAGGTGTCTCCGGAAGGTGGTGATTGACTCCGCTGTCCTGGCGTCGTGAGGGAGTTTGTTCCACCATTGGGGAGCCAGAGCAGCGAACAGTTTTGACTGAGCTGAGCGGGAACTGTACTTCCTCAGTGGTAGGGAGGCGAGCAGGCCAGAGGTGGATGAACGCAGTGCCCTTATTTGGGTGTAGGGCCTGATCAGAGCCTGGAGGTACTGAGGTGCCGTTCCCCTCACAGCTCCGTAGGCAAGCACCATGGTCTTGTAGCGGATGCGAGCTTCAACTGGAAGCCAGTGGAGAGAGCGGAGGAGCGGGGTGACGTGAGAGAACTTGGGAAGGTTGAACACTAGACGGGCTGCGGCGTTCTGGATGAGTTGTAGTGGTTTAATGGCACAGGCAGGGAGCCCAGCCAACAGCGAGTTGCAGTAATCCAGACGGGAGATGACAAGTGCCTGGATTAGGACCTGCGCCGCTTCCTGTGTGAGGCAGGGTCGTACTCTGCGGATGTTGTAGAGCATGAACCTACAGGAACGGGCCACCGCCTTGATGTTAGTTGAGAACGACAGTTTGTTGTCCAGGATCACGCCAAGGTTCTTAGCGCTCTGGGAGGAGGACACAATGGAGTTGTCAACCGTGATGGCGAGATCATGGAACGGGCAGTCCTTCCCGGGAGGAAGAGCAGCTCCGTCTTGCCGAAGTTCAGCTTGAGGTGGTGATCCGTCATCCACACTGATATGTCTGCCAGACATGCAGAGATGCGATTCGCCACCTGGTCATCAGAAGGGGGAAAGGAGAAGATTAATTGTGTGTCGTCTGCATAGCAATGATAGGAGAGACCATGTGAGGTTATGACAGAGCCAAGTGACTTGGTGTATAGCGAGAATAGGAGAGGGCCTAGAACAGAGCCCTGGGGGACACCAGTGGTGAGAGCGCGTGGTGAGGAGACAGATTCTCGCCACGCCACCTGGTAGGAGCGACCTGTCAGGTAGGACGCAATCCAAGCGTGGGCCGCGCCGGAGATGCCCAACTCGGAGAGGGTGGAGAGGAGGATCTGATGGTTCACAGTATCGAAGGCAGCCGATAGGTCTAGAAGGATGAGAGCAGAGGAGAGAGAGTTAGCTTTAGCGGTGCGGAGCGCCTCCGTGATACAGAGAAGAGCAGTCTCAGTTGAATGACTAGTCTTGAAACCTGACTGATTTGGATCAAGAAGGTCATTCTGAGAGAGATAGCGGGAGAGCTGACCAAGGACGGCACGTTCAAGAGTTTTGGAGAGAAAAGAAAGAAGGGATACTGGTCTGTAGTTGTTGACATCGGAGGGATCGAGTGTAGGTTTTTTCAGAAGGGGTGCAACTCTCGCTCTCTTGAAGACGGAAGGGACGTAGCCAGCGGTCAGGGATAAGTTGATGAGCGAGGTGAGGTAAGGGAGAAGGTCTCCGGAAATGGTCTGGAGAAGAGAGGAGGGGATAGGGTCGAGCGGGCAGGTTGTTGGGCGGCCGGCCGTCACAAGACGCGAGATTTCATCTGGAGAGAGAGGGGAGAAAGAGGTCAGAGCACAGGGTAGGGCAGTGTGAGCAGAACCAGCGGTGTTGTTTGACTTAGCAAACGAGGATCGGATGTCGTCGATCTTCTTTTCAAAATGGTTGACGAAGTCATCTGCAGAGAGGGAGGAGGGGGGGAGGGGGAGGAGGATTCAGGAGGGAGGAGAATGTGGCAAAGAGCTTCCTAGGGTTAGAGGCAGATGCTTGGAATTTAGAGTGGTAGAAAGTGGCTTTAGCAGCAGAGACAGAGGAGGAAAATGTAGAGAGGAGGGAGTGAAAGGATGCCAGGTCCGCAGGGAGGCGAGTTTTCCTCCATTTCCGCTCGGCCTTCCGGAGCCCTGTTCTGTGAGCTCGCATTGAGTCGTCAAGCCACGGAGCGGGAGGGGAGGACCGAGCCGGCCTGGAAGATAGGGGACATAGAGAGTCAAAGGATGCAGAAAGGGAGGAGAGGAGGGTTGAGGAGGCAGAATCAGGAGATAGGTTGGAGAAGGTTTGAGCAGAGGGAAGAGATGATAGGATGGAAGAGGAGAGAGTAGCGGGGGAGAGAGAGCGAAGGTTGGGACGGCGCGATACCATCCGAGTAGGGGCAGTGTGGGAAGTGTTGGATGAGAGCGAGAGGGAAAAGGATACAAGGTAGTGGTCGGAGACTTGGAGGGGAGTTGCAATGAGGTTAGTGGAAGAACAGCATCTAGTAAAGATGAGGTCGAGCGTATTGCCTGCCTTGTGAGTAGGGGGGAAGGTGAGAGGGTGAGGTCAAAAGAGGAGAGGAGTGGAAAGAAGGAGGCAGAGAGGAATGAGTCAAAGGTAGACGTGGGGAGGTTAAAGTCGCCCAGAACTGTGAGAGGTGAGCCGTCCTCAGGAAAGGAGCTTATCAAGGCATCAAGCTCATTGATGAACTCTCCGAGGGGACCTGGAGGGCGATAAATGATAAGGATGTTAAGCTTGAAAGGGCTGGTAACTGTGACAGCATGAAATTCAAAGGAGGCGATAGACAGATGGGTAAGGGGAGAAAGAGAGAATGACCACATGGGAGAGATAAGGATCCCTATGCCACCACCCCGCTGACCAGAAGCTCTCGGGGTGTGCGAGAACACGTGGGCGGACGAAGAGAGAGCAGTAGGAGTAGCAGTGTTATCTGTGGTGATCCATGTTTCTGTCAGTGCCAAGAAGTCGAGGGACTGGAGGGAGGCATAGGCTGAGATGAACTCTGCCTTGTTGGCTGCAGATCGGCAGTTCCAGAGGCTACCGGAGACCTGGAACTCCACGTGGGTCGTGCGCGCTGGGACCACCAGATTAGGGTGGCAGCGGCCACGCGGTGTGGAGCGTTTGTATGGTCTGTGCAGAGAGGAGAGAACAGGGATAGACAGACACATAGTTGACAGGCTACAGAAGAGGCTACGCTAATGCAAGGAGATTGGAATGACAAGTGGACTACACGTCTCGAATGTTCAGAAAGTTAAGCTTACGTAGCAAGAATCTTATTGACTAAAATTATTAAAAATGATACAGTACTGCTGAAGTAGGCTAGCTGGCAGTGGCTGCGTTGTTGACTTTGTAGGCTAGCTGACAGTGGCTGCGTTGTTGACACTACACTAATCAAGTCGTTCCGTTGTGTGTAGTAGTTTCTACAGTGCTGCTATTCGGGGGCTAGCTGGCTAGCTAGCACTGTTGATTACGTTACGTTGCGTTAAAAGAACGACAATAGCTGGCTAGCTAACCTAGAAAATCGCTCTAGACTACACAATTATCTTTGATACACAGACGGCTATGTAGCTAGCTATGTAGCTAGCTACGATCAAACAAATCAAACCGTTGTGCTGTAATGAAATAAAATGAAAAATGTGATACTACCTGTGGAGCGAAGCGGAATGCGACCGGGTTGTTGAGTGCGGAAGTTCTATTCAGTAGACGTTGGCTAGCTGTTGGCTAGCTAGCAGTGTCTCCTACGTTAAGGAAGACAAATAGCTGGCTAGCTAACCTCGGTAAATTAAGATAATCACTCTAAGACTACACGCTCTAAACTACACAATTATCTTGGATACGAAGACAGCAAAGACAACTATGTAGCTAGCTAACACTACACTAATCAAGTCGTTCAGTTGAGTGTAATAGTTTCTACAGTGCTGCTATTCGGTAGACGGTGGACGTTTGCTAGCTGGCTAGCTGCTGGGCAGATAGCAGTGTAGACTACGTTAGGACGACGAAATACGAAGTTGCAATAGAAGTGCTGACTGTTTCACTTTGTTGTCCTCTTTCTTTTCCTTTTTCTTCTGTCCTTCTTTTGTCCTTATTTTGTCTTCCTTTCTTCTGTTAACTAGATATTTTTTGTTGTTATTCTTTGTAAGCTAGCTAGCTTCTTCCAGGAGAGTCCCTAGCAACTGCTTAGCAACAAGTAAACAATTCTGCTAGCAATTCACCTAGCTAAGATAACTGTACAATTTTATGAAAAAAATAGTTAATTTTTCAAAAGCCTGTCTTGTTTAGTTTGTTCCTTGTTTTGTCTTCTATTGAGTCTTGCAGTTTTCTCTTGATTTTTTCGATGTACTTCACTCTAAAAAAACATTTAAATCTCAATAAATACAGGAGCTCATTTTTCAGCAGCTGCTCAATTTAGAACAATATTTGTAATATTGTAATATTTGTTCTATCTTTTCCGTGGGATAAAATTGAAATTGTAACCAGCTCTGCAATGCTTGTTTTAAAAAGAGAGATACTTTAAACAAGGTTTAATTTTCAGTTCATCAAAAATGAGACATGGCAATCTGCACAAAGGCAATATGGCCATTTTTAAACAAGGGATGAGCTTTTCTTCATAATCTACTTGAGAACCATTTTGGGTTCAAGTAAAACGTTTGTATAAGTGATGCTTTTATAGAAAGGTTTAGTGCTTTTATATTTAATAGTCTCAGCCCAACCAGTTCATATTCATTATATAGATAGGCACACCTTATCCCAGATAAAGCAAAATATTTTTTGCTCATATTTTTTTTTAATTAACAAATCATCAGGAGTAGGCAGCGCCATAAGTGAGTTAACTGAGATATGACTAAGGAGTTAATCAGTGTCATTTTTTTCCCATAAATAGACAGGTATTTACCTCTCCATGGTTGCAGGATCTTGTCTGTTATTACTAGTGTTCTCATGAAATTCATTGTGGGGAGCTCTTTGATATATTTCGCGATATGAATACTGAGTAGGTCTACTTTATCGTCAGTCCATTTTAAAGGTAAACTGCCGGGTAATGTCAAAGTTGTGTTTTTTAAAGATCCAGTACGTAATATGTTACACTTGTCATAATTAGAAAGTACAGAAAGGTTACCTAGATCTTCAATGAGACATTGCAGGGATCTAGCTTGCAGACTTAAAGCTTGAGTCATCGGCATACATGGACATCTTTGTATTTAAGCCTCTAATGTTGTTATTTGACAGCAGACCCCCCTTTTTAATGCCTCTTTACAGTTCAAATCTCTCTGAGAAGTAGCCGCTATTTACTATTTTACACCTGGGGTTGCTATACATTACTTTTACCCATTGAATAATAAATAAAAAAATTATTCAGGCATTTATACTGTGTATAAAATCCAGTCTTACTTCATCAAAGGCCTTTTCAAAATATGCTATAAATACCAGGCCTGGCTTCTTTAGATGTTTCATGTTGGTCTATTATTTCTAGTAGTTGTCGTATATTATCTCCAATGTATTGTCCATGTAAAAAACCTGTCTGATCAGGATAAACAGTACCTGGAAAACCTTTTTAATTCTGAATGCTATGCATTTCGCTAGTATTGTTTTGTGTAAGAGGCATCCAGTTTTCTAGCTGGACTGGATCTTTATATTTGCGATCATGGTCTTGTTTTAATTATAGTGAAATCAGACCTTCCTGCTGAGTACCTGAAAGACTACCATTCCTATAGAAGTAGTTAAAACAAGCTAATAATGGAGATTACCTGTAAGCTATCAAGCCCTGGGTTTTTTTCCAGACTGAAAGGATTTAGTAGCCTCAAAAAGTTATTCCTGGCCTTCGTACTGATATTTTGTTAATTCAAAAAATATATATATATTATTTGGAAATAATTCCTTACATCATTCAGAGGGTGCGGAGAAAACGAAAAAGAAAACACGTCTCTCAAATATTTAGCTTCCTCCTTTAAAATGTCATTCGGAGACTCATGGATGACTCCGTCTTTAGTAACGAGTTTCTGCATGTAATTTTTGAAAGCGTTCCTGTGTTGAAGATTCAGGAATAATTTGGTACATTTTTCTCCATATTCCATCCAGTTTTGATGTATTTTTGTAATAGATTACATTAGATCATTCTTGAAGAAGATCCTCCACTTCTTTTTGTTTTTCCTCTATCTTGATTTATATCTCTGTAGTACCATATTTATTGATATCTACCTGCACTATTAGTTCCTTTATTTCCCTTGTTAGTCTTGTCTCTTTTAGACAAACTGAATTCAATAACATCTGAAGGTACATTTTAAACGTATCCCAATCAATAAAGGGATTTGCTGAACTTATGTTGCACGTGGAAATTCTGTTATGTGAAGGCCAATTCGATGATGTCTCCTATCAATACTTTTTAACATTTGATGCAAAGTGAGAAAAAGACAAGAAAGTAATCAAGATGACTAGCTTGATTAAGTCTGCCTGTATATCTCACAATGTCAGGGTTGTAGGGATTTCCTTTACGGACCATTGATGTACTTAACACTGTGTTATAGTCTCCCACCATAATGATTGGATCGTTTGTTACCTGTAAGTTCAATAGATTGGTAAAAAATGTTTTTGAAAAAGTATGGATCAACCTGATTTGGACTATATAGACAAGTTTGACATCGGCAAACTGCTCGCCCACACGATGCCATAAATGCTGACTGCCATCTGCCCGGTACAATTTCAACCGGGATTCATCTGTGAGCACGCAGAGACCTTTTATGAAAGTTTTTGCCGATATACTTTGGTTATGCAAACCCACAGTTAAACATTTTCGGTGGCTGGTCTCAGATGATCCCGCGGGTGAAGAAACCAGATGTGGAGGTCCTGGGCTGGCGTGGTTACACCTGGTCTGCGGTTGTGAGGTCGGTTGGACGTACTGCCAAATTCTCTAAAATGGCATTATATTAGATAAATTAACATGAAATTATCTGGTAACAGCTCTGGTGGACATTCCCGCAGTCAGCATGCTAATTGCACAATCTCTCAAAACTTGAGACATTTGTGGCATTGTGTTGTGTAACAAAACTGCACATTTTAGAGTAGCCTTCTACTGTCACCAGCACAAGGTGCACCTGTGTAATGATTATGCTGTTCAATCAGCTTCCTGATATGCCACACCTGTCAGGTGGATGGATTATCTTGACAAAGGAGAATTGCTTTCTAACAGGGATGTAAACTAATTCGTGACCGACTGTCTCGATTCGGTCCTATGTAGCAACATTTTAAATGGTGTTTTTTTTACATTGAATTAGCTCAAGCTCATCCTCCCCAATTAAGGTACCACCAATCTCCTGTGGTCTACAACCATTCAGCATCTTAAACCTTCACCCCAATCATCTCTTTAAGAATTCACATGTGAGGCCATGTGCTAAACAGAGTGAGTAAGGTAGTGTAGTAAGCATCCAAAGATTTCAAGGCTAAAAGTGGTGAAAGTAGTAGCAAAAATACACTTTATCTAGTCCTTGGCCTGTATCCTAATCTAACTTTGGTACGGGTCATGCTGTACTTCACATTACCGTCTCTGGTAAATAAACACTATATCAATTAAAATCAATATTTATCACATGCACAGGATACAGAAAGTGCATATTTGCATCGTAGCAATATAACAATTTGAAAGTGTCCAGATAAATATTGTGTTCATATTTTACCATTATTAGATGATTCTTACCCAGACAAATGTTGTACAATCCAGATGTGAAAGACTCACAGCTATAAATGATGCCAAAGGTGATTCTAACATGTATTGACTAGGGGGGTTGAATACTTATCTACTCAAGATACAATGCCTTCAGAAAGTATTAATACCCATTGAATTATTCCACAATATTTGCATTATTCTTCTACAAGATCTTCAAGCTCTGTCAAATTTGTTGTTGATCATTGCTAAACAACCATTCATGTCTTGCTTAAGTACATTTAAGTCAAAACTCGGCCGTTCACAAACTCCAGTGTAGATTTGGCCTTGTGTTTTAGGTTATTTTCCTGCTGAAAGGTTCATTAATCTTCACGTGTCAGGTGGAAAGCAGACTGAACCAGGTTTTCCTCGAGGATTTAGCCTGTGCTCATCTTCATTTCATTTTTATTTATCCTGAAAAACTCCTGTCCTTAAAAAGGTCCTGCACAGTCATCCTATTCCCCAAGTAAAAATAGCCAAAACATCACCCATAATATTTTTACACAAATAAAATGCTCAGAATTGAAGAAATTGTACCCTCTCTCATCTCTAACTATCAGGGAACCTGAAAGAACAGAATGAGTGGGCGGGGATCTTTTATTAATGAGTTTGCCTTGACTGACAGCTCTTTGAAACACTCATGTTGTTGTTGCCAGGTAAACATGCACATGTAAACAAGGTAAACATGCACGTCATTGAGGACCATGTAAATAATGGGCCACATGTCATTCCGAACAGAAATAGTGTACCTCACCCCATTGCCTCAGCAAAATGCTAACATGGTCAACAGAGCTGATCATGGACTTTTGATATCAGACAAACAGCAGCAATACACAATTGCATTACTATTGTTTTCTAACTAATTATAGAATACAGTTCACTGAATACACTTCTTCACAATAATTAGTATACCCTGAGTCACTTTAGAAGCTCAGATATAAGGGAGTGTACTTGAAAAGAGCATACAATAAGTGAGCTGGACAATTTATTGGTGCCTCTATTAGCATTATAAATTACAATAGACATTTATTTGATCAGCTACAATAGGCAAGCATAGCGGAAATATTGATCAACATGAAATAAATGCGAGAAATAATGGTGAGACGTCATTTGACAAAATATTCTAACCATAAGCCTAATAGTATAGCCACACAGCCGACCAAACAATGTGCAGGACTCATTGATTCATACAATTTGTAGCACTCACGTCCCATCCGAATGCTTGAAAATAACAATGCAAATTAACAAAATGTGATGTCACGTAAAAGTGGATTACTTAGGCTTTAGGAAATGCAACCAACTACAGAGATTGATTAACATTTGTACAGTTTATTCATTTAGCAGACATTCTTATCCAGAGGGACTTACAATTAATCCATTCATCTTTAGAGTAAAGTAAAACATTATTTTGGGGGGGGGGGTGCAGGTGGGTGCTGTGGGATTTAAGATACTATTTTGAAGAGGTAGGGTTTCAGATGTTTTCAGAAGATGGGCAGGGACTCTGCTGTCCTAGCTTCAGAGGGAAGGGGAGAGGGTTTTCTGGTATTTTATTTTATTTTATTTCAATTATGAAATATTTGGTTTGGCACTTTTTGGTGAAGCTTTTCTGTGTTTGTATTTGGAGTGTGTGCCTGAAATGCTTAATTGATTTGAAACGAATAACTATGACTTACAGCATGTTGGGTCTGTCTTCAAGTCAAATGTATTTGTATAACCCTTCTTACATCAGCTGATATATCAAAAGTGCTGTACAGAAACCCAGCCTAAAACTCCAAACAGCAAGCAATGCAGGTGTAGAAGAACGGTGGCTAGGAAAAACTCCCTAGAAAGGACAAAACCTAGAGAAGAACCAGGCTATGAGGGGTGGCCAGTGCTCTTCTGGCTGTGCCGGGTGGAGATTATAACAGAACATGGCCAAGATGTTCAAATGTTCATAAATGACCAGCATGGTCAAATAATAATAATCACAGTAGTTGTCAAGGGTGCAACAGGTCAGCACCTCAGGAGTAAATGTCAGTTGGCTTTTCATAGCCGTTCATCGAGACTATCTCTACCACTCCTGCTGTCTCTAGAGAGTTGAAAACTGCAAGTCTAGGACAGGTAGCACATCCGGTGAACAGGTCAGGGTTCCATAGCCGCAGGCAGAACAGTTGAAACTGGAATAGCAGCACAGCCAGGTGGACTGTGGACAGCAATGAGTCATCATGCCAGGTAGTCCTGAGGCATGGTTCTAGGGCTCAGGTCCTCTGAGAGAGAGAGAGAGAGAGAGAGAGAGAGAGAGAGAGAGAGAGAGAGAGAGAGAGAGAGAGAGAGAGAGAGAGAGAGAGAGAGAGAGAGAGAGAGAGAGAGAGAGAGAGAGAGAGAGAGAGAGAGAGAGAGAGAGAGAGAGAGAGAGAGAGAGAGAGAGAGAGAGAGAGAGAGAGAGAAAGAGAGAGAGAGAGCATAAAGAAAGAAAGCATAAAGAAAGAAAGAAAGAAAGAATTAGGGAGAAAGCAGAAAGAAAGAAAGAAAGAAAGAAAGAAAGAAAGAATTAGGGAGAGCATAAAGAAAGAAAGAAAGAAAGAAAGAATTAGGGAGAGCATAAAGAAAGAAAGAAAGAAAGAAAGAATTAGGGAGAGCATAAAGAAAGAAAGAAAGAAAGAATTAGGGAGAGCATAAAGAAAGAAAGAAAGAAAGAAAGAATTAGGGAGAGCATAAAGAAAGAAAGAAAGAAAGAAAGAATTAGGGAGAGCATAAAGAAAGAAAGAAAGAAAGAATTAGGAGAGCATAAAGAAAGAAAGAAAGAAAGAAAGAAAGAAAGAAAGAAAGAAAGAAAGAAAGAAAGAAAGAAAGAAAGAAAGAAAGAAAGAAAGAAAGAAAGAAAGAAAGAAAGAAAGAAAGAAAGAAAGAAAAAGAGAATTAGGGAGAGCATAATTAAATTCACACAGGACACCAGATAAGACAGGAGAAATACTCCAGATATAACAGACTGACCCAAGCCCCCCGACACAAACTACTGCAGAATAGATACTGGAGGCTGAAACAGGAAGAGTCAGGAGACACTGTGGCCCCATCTGATTTTGCCAAACAGGCAGGATATAACCCCACCCACTTTGCCAAAGCACATCCCCCACACCATTAGAGGGATATCTTCAACCACCAACTTACCATTCTGAGACAAGGCCGAGTATAGTCCACAAAAATCTCTGCCACGGCACAACCCAAGGGGGGGGGGGGGGCGTCAACCCAGACAGGAAGAACACGTCAGCGACTCAACCCACTCAAGTGACGCACCCCTCCTAGGGACGGCATGGAAGAGCACCAGTAATCCAGTGACTCAGTCTTCACAGTATATCCTCCCTTCTTTGCCTTGGGAAAGCTATATCACCGCATTCATGCAGCTGTGGTTGCCTGGGAAGCTGTGCAGACAGAGTAGATGTTGAATTTCTTAAAATGTCCATCATTACAGATTGATGATAGTGGAAAGACAAAAGGAGATGGAAAGTGAAATAATAACCCACCTCCCCCACCCTCTAATCATCATGATCAGCCCCAATGACACAAGATACATCAACTAAGACAACCCACACAATGGAATGGCAAAATTTGATTTTCAAGGAATGTGGGCAACATTCCTTAATTTCAGCTGTGTGCTGGCAGTTCTCAGACTCAATGTTTTTATTTATTTATTTTTTATGTATTGTTTCAATTAACAAGTCAATAACACAGTAGAAAAAAGGGGAGTCTATATACAATGTGTGCAAAAGGCATGAAGAGGTAGGCGAATAATTACAATTTTGCAGATTAACACCGGAGTGATAAATGATCAGATGGTCATGTACAGGTAGAGATATTGGTGTGCAAAAGAGCAGAAAAGTAAATAAATAAAAACAGTGTGGGGATGAGGTAGGTGAAAATGGGTGGGCTATTTACCAATAGACTATGTACAGCTGCAACGATCGGTTAGCTGCTCAGATAGCTGATGTTTGAAGTTGGTGAGGGAGATGAAAGTCTCCAATTTCAGCGATTTTTGCAATTCCTTCCAGTCACAGGCAGCAGAGTACTGGAACGAAAGGCGGCCAAATGAGGTGTAGGCTTTAGGGATGATCAGTGAGATACACCTGCTGCAGCGCGTGCTACGGATGGGTGTTGCCATCGTGACCAGTGAACTGAGATAAGGCGGAGCTTTACCTAGCATGGACTTGCAGATGACCTGGAGCCAGTGGGTCTGGCGATGAATATGTAGCGAGGGCCAGCCGACTAGAGCATACAAGTCACAGTGGTGGGTGGTATAAGGTGCTTTAGTGACAAAACGGATGGCACTGTGATAAACTGCATCCAGTTTGCTGAGTAGAGTGTTGGAAGCAATTTTGTAGATGACTTCGCCAAAGTCGAGGATCGGTAGGATAGTCAGTTTTACTAGGGTAAGTTTGGCGGCGTGAGTGAAGGATGCTTTGTTGCGGAATAGAAAGCCGACTCTTGATTTGATTTTCGATTGGAGATGTTTGATATGAGTCTGGAAGGAGAGTTTGCAGTCTAACCAGACACCTAGGTACTTATAGATGTCCACATATTCAAGGTCGGAACCATCCAGGGTGGAGATGCTAGTCGGGCATGCGGGTGCAGGCAGCGATCGGTTGAAAAGCATGCATTTGGTTTTACTAGCGTTTAAGAGCAGTTGGAGGCCACGGAAGTGTTGTATGGCATTGAAGCTCGTTTGGAGGTTAGATAGCACAGTGTCCAATGACGGGCCGAAAGTATATAGAATGGTGTCGTCTGCGTAGAGGTGGATCAGGGAATCGCCCGCAGCAAGAGCAACATCATTGATATACACAGAGAAAAGAGTCGGCCCGAGAATTGAACCCTGTGGCACCCCCATAGAGACTGCCAGAGGACCGGACAGCATGCCCTCCGATTTGACACACTGAACTCTGTCTGCAAAGTAATTGGTGAACCAGGCAAGGCAGAAGGCAGTCATCCGAAAAACCGAGGCTACTGAGTCTGCCAATAAGAATATGGTGATTGACAGAGTCGAAAGCCTTGGCAAGGTCGATGAAGACGGCTGCACAGTACTGTCTTTTATCGATGGCGGTTATGATATCGTTTAGTACCTTGAGTGTGGCTGAGGTGCACCCGTGACCGGCTCGGAAACCAGATTGCACAGCGGAGAAGGTACGGTGGGATTCGAAATGGTCAGTGACCTGTTTGTTGACTTGGCTTTCGAAGACCTTAGATAGGCAGGGCAGGATGGATATAGGTCTGTAACAGTTTGGGTCCAGGGTGTATCCCCCTTTAAAGAGGGGGATGACTGCGGCAGCTTTCCAATCCTTGGGGATCTCAGACGATATGAAAGAGAGGTTGAACAGGCTGGTAATAGGGGTTGCAACAATGGCGGCGGATAGTTTCAGAAATAGAGGGTCCAGATTGTCATGCCCAGCTGATTTATACGTGATTTATACGTGTCCAGGTTTTGCAGCTCTTTCAGAACATCTGCTATCTGGATTTGGGTAAAGGAGAACCTGGAGAGGCTTGGGCGAGGAGCTGTGGGGGCCGGAGCTGTTGGCCGAGGTAGGAGTAGCCAGGCGGAAGGCATGGCCAGCCGTTGAGAAATGCTTGTTGAAGTTTTCGATAATCATGGATTTGTCAGTGGTGACCGTGTTCCCTAGCCTCAGTGCGGTGGGCAGCTGGGAGGAGGTGCTCTTGTTCTCCATGAACTTCACAGTGTCCCAGAACTTTTTGGAGTTGGAGCTACAGGATGCAAACTTCTCCCTGGAGAAGCTGGCCTTAGCTTTCCTGACTGACTGCGTGTTTTGGTTCCTGACTTCCCTGAACAGTTGCATATCGTGGGCACTGTTCGATGCTATTGCAGTCCGCCACAGGATGTTTTTGTGCTGGTCAAGGGCAGTCAGGTCTGGAGTGAACCAAGGTCTGTATCTGTTCTTAGTTCTGCATTTTTTGAACGGAGCATGCTTATCTAAAATGGTGAGGAAGTTACTTTTAAAGAATGACCAGGCATCCTCAACTGACGGGATGAGGTCAATGTCCTTCCAGGATACCCGGGCCAGGTCGATTAGAAAGGCCTGCTCACAGAAGTGTTTTAGGGAGCTTTTGACAGTGATGAGGGGTGGTCGTTTGACTGCGGCACCGTAGCGGATACAGGTAATGAGGCAGTGGTCGCTGAGATCCTGGTTGAAGACAGCGGAGGTGTATTTGGAGGACCAGTTGGTCAGGTTGACGTCTATGAGGGTGCCCTTGCTAACAGAGTTAGGGTTGTACCTGGTGGGTTCCTTGATGATTTGTGTGAGATTGAGGGCATCTAGCTTAGATTGTAGGACTGCTGGGGTGTTAAGCATATCCCAGTTTAGGTCACCTAACAGAACAAACTCTGAAGCTAGATGGGGGGCGATCAGTTCACAAATGGTGTCCAGGGCACAGCTGGGAGCTGAGGGGGGTCGGTAGCAGGCGGCAGCAGTGAGAGACTTATTTCTGGAGAGAGTAATGTAGGGAGCTTATGGATGGAATAACAAAAACCATAGTGACCATCAGGTGTGCTACAGAAAATATATTGTTCACAAGTTAAACCAGCCACCGTGTCAGACTCATCAAACTCTAATACCTACATTATGTGGAGTAACTGCAATATTGATCCATCCACAGCTTTTTTCCTATGACAGCCATTAACCCATAAGATAAACCTCACCCTCTCACCTTCCCCCTCTACTCACAAGGCAGGCAATACGCTCGACCTCATCTTTACTAGATGCTGTTCTTCCACTAACCTCATTGCAACTCCCCTCCAAGTCTCCGACCACTACCTTGTATCCTTTTCCCTCTCGCTCTCATCCAACACTTCCCACACTGCCCCTACTCGGATGGTATCGCGCCGTCCCAACCTTCGCTCTCTCTCCCCCGCTACTCTCTCCTCTTCCATCCTATCATCTCTTCCCTCTGCTCAAACCTTCTCCAACCTATCTCCTGATTCTGCCTCCTCAACCCTCCTCTCCTCCCTTTCTGCATCCTTTGACTCTCTATGTCCCCTATCTTCCAGGCCGGCTCGGTCCTCCCCTCCCGCTCCGTGGCTTGACGACTCAATGCGAGCTCACAGAACAGGGCTCCGGAAGGCCGAGCGGAAATGGAGGAAAACTCGCCTCCCTGCGGACCTGGCATCCTTTCACTCCCTCCTCTCTACATTTTCCTCCTCTGTCTCTGCTGCTAAAGCCACTTTCTACCACTCTAAATTCCAAGCATCTGCCTCTAACCCTAGGAAGCTCTTTGCCACATTCTCCTCCCTCCTGAATCCTCCTCCCCCTCCCCCTCCTCCCTCTCTGCAGATGACTTCGTCAACCATTTTGAAAAGAAGATCGACGACATCCGATCCTCGTTTGCTAAGTCAAACAACACCGCTGGTTCTGCTCACACTGCCCTACCCTGTGCTCTGACCTCTTTCTCCCCTCTCTCTCCAGATGAAATCTCGCGTCTTGTGACGGCCGGCCGCCCAACAACCTGCCCGCTCGACCCTATCCCCTCCTCTCTTCTCCAGACCATTTCCGGAGACCTTCTCCCTTACCTCACCTCGCTCATCAACTTATCCCTGACCGCTGGCTACGTCCCTTCCGTCTTCAAGAGAGCGAGAGTTGCACCCCTTCTGAAAAAACCTACACTCGATCCCTCCGATGTCAACAACTACAGACCAGTATCCCTTCTTTCTTTTCTCTCCAAAACTCTTGAACGTGCCGTCCTTGGTCAGCTCTCCCGCTATCTCTCTCAGAATGACCTTCTTGATCCAAATCAGTCAGGTTTCAAGACTAGTCATTCAACTGAGACTGCTCTTCTCTGTATCACGGAGGCGCTCCGCACCGCTAAAGCTAACTCTCTCTCCTCTGCTCTCATCCTTCTAGACCTATCGGCTGCCTTCGATACTGTGAACCATCAGATCCTCCTCTCCACCCTCTCCGAGTTGGGCATCTCCGGCGCGGCCCACGCTTGGATTGCGTCCTACCTGACAGGTCGCTCCTACCAGGTGGCGTGGCGAGAATCTGTCTCCTCACCACGCGCTCTCACCACTGGTGTCCCCCAGGGCTCTGTTCTAGGCCCTCTCCTATTCTCGCTATACACCAAGTCACTTGGCTCTGTCATAACCTCACATGGTCTCTCCTATCATTGCTATGCAGACGACACACAATTAATCTTCTCCTTTCCCCCTTCTGATGACCAGGTGGCGAATCGCATCTCTGCATGTCTGGCAGACATATCAGTGTGGATGACGGATCACCACCTCAAGCTGAACTTCGGCAAGACGGAGCTGCTCTTCCTCCCGGGGAAGGACTGCCCGTTCCATGATCTCGCCATCACGGTTGACAACTCCATTGTGTCCTCCTCCCAGAGCGCTAAGAACCTTGGCGTGATCCTGGACAACAAACTGTCGTTCTCAACTAATATCAAGGCGGTGGCCCGTTCCTGTAGGTTCATGCTCTACAACATCCGCAGAGTACGACCCTGCCTCACACAGGAAGCGGCGCAGGTCCTAATCCAGGCACTTGTCATCTCCCGTCTGGATTACTGCAACTC
Source organism: Oncorhynchus gorbuscha (assembly GCF_021184085.1). Lineage (NCBI taxonomy): Eukaryota > Metazoa > Chordata > Actinopteri > Salmoniformes > Salmonidae > Oncorhynchus > Oncorhynchus gorbuscha. The sequence goes on along the minus strand of NW_025745389.1, from coordinate 303,292 downwards.
GCTGTTGGCTGGGCTCCCTGCCTGTGCCATTAAACCCCTACAACTCATCCAGAACGCCGCAGCCCGTCTAGTGTTCAACCTTCCCAAGTTCTCTCACGTCACCCCGCTCCTCCGCTCTCTCCACTGGCTTCCAGTTGAAGCTCGCATCCGCTACAAGACCATGGTGCTTGCCTACGGAGCTGTGAGGGGAACGGCACCTCAGTACCTCCAGGCTCTGATCAGGCCCTACACCCAAATAAGGGCACTGCGTTCATCCACCTCTGGCCTGCTCGCCTCCCTACCACTGAGGAAGTACAGTTCCCGCTCAGCTCAGTCAAAACTGTTCGCTGCTCTGGCTCCCCAATGGTGGAACAAACTCCCTCACGACGCCAGGACAGCGGAGTCAATCACCACCTTCCGGAGACACCTGAAACCCCACCTCTTTAAGGAATACCTAGGATAGGATAAAGTAATCCTTCTCACCCCCCTTAAAATATTTAGATGCACTATTGTAAAGTGGTTGTTCCACTGGATGTCATAAGGTGAATGCACCAATTTGTAAGTCGCTCTGGATAAGAGCGTCTGCTAAATGACTTAAATGTAAAATGTTAAATAAGCCCTGTATTAGCCGGGGGAGGGTGGGAGGCAAGGGCGGGAAGGACCTCCACAATTCTGGTTCATCCTTGGGAGCAATTTCCAAATACCTGAAGGTACCACGTCCATGTGTACAAACAATAGTATGCAAGTGTAAACACCATGGGACCGCGTAGCCGTCATACCGCTCAGGAACTGCACATGGGGACAAAGATCATCATTTTTGGTGAAATCTCCTCTGGTCTGATGAAACATAAATATTACTGTTTGTTAGGAGGAAAAATGGGGAGGCTTGCAAGCAGAAGAACACCATCCCAACCGTGAAGCACGGGGTGGCAGCATCATGTTGTGGGGGCGCTTTGCTGCAGGAGGGACTGGTGCACGTCACAAAATAGATGGCATCATGAGGCAGGGAAATGATGTGTATATATTGAAGCAACATCTCAATACCTCAGTCAGGAAGTTAATGCTTAGTTGCAAATGGGTCTTCGAAATGGACAATAACCCCAAGCATACTTCCAAAGTTGTGGCAAAATAGCTTACCTTATAGCTTTTCTTTTACTTATTTAGCAAATATTTTATTAACTCTATTTATTGAACTGCATTGTTGGTTAAGGTCCACACCTGTTGTATTTGGCGCATGTGACAAATACAATTTGATTTGAAATAATTAGGTACAATTTTTGAAAAGCATCTGTTCACTTTGACAATATTGAGTATTGTTTGTAGGCCAGTGAGCAAAACATCTCAATTTAATCCATTTTAAGTTCAGGCTGTAACACAACAATATGTGGAAAAAGTATCGGGCTGTAAATACTTTCTGAAGTCACTGTATATGAATGGAAAAGGTGTGTACAGCAGTAGTTACGTATATAGGATGAGCAATTAGTAGAATACAGTATATACATATACAGTCGGTAAAACAGTATGTAAACATTATTAAAGTGACCAGTGTTCAATGACTCCATATACATAGGGCAAAGCGGTCTCTAAGGTGCAAGGTATAGTACCGGTTGGTAGTCGGCTAGTAACAGTGGCTAAGGTTCAAGGAAGAGTACTGTGCGGAGGCCGGTTAGTGGTGAGTATTTAAGTCTGATGGCCTGGAGATAAAAATCTGTTTATCAGTCTCTCGTCCCAACTTTGATGCACCTGTACTGTCTCCTAAGATGGTAGCGGGGTGAACAGGCTGTGGCTCCGGTGGCAGAGGTCTTTGATGATCTTCTTGGCCTTTCTGTGACACCGGGTACTGTAGATGTCCTGGAAGGCAAGCAGTGTGCCACTGATGTGTTGGGCTGACCGCACAATCCCGGTTGCAAACGCTGCAATTGCCGTACCAGGCGGTGATACAGCCCGGCAGGGTGCTCTCAATGATGCACCTGTAGAATTTTGTGAGGGTCTTAGGGGCCAAGACAAAATTCTTCAGCCTCCTGAGATTGAAGAGGTGCTGTTGAGCCTTCTTCACCACACCCGTCTGTGTGAAGGGACCATTTCAGGTCGTCAGTGATGTACTTGAAGGTTTTGACTCTCCACTGCGGCCCCGTTGATGTGGATAGGGGCATGCTCTTTCTGCTGTCTCCTGTAAGTCCACGATCAGCTCCTTTGTTTTGTTTGAGGGAGTGGTTATTTTCCTGGCACCACTCCGCCAGGGTCATCACCTCCTCCCTGTAGGCTGTCTCGTCATTCTTGGTAATTAGGCCTACCACTGTTGTGTCGTCAACAAACTGGATGATTGAGTTGGAGACGTGCGTGGCCATAAAAGGTTAAAGAAAAAAAGGTGAAAATGATCAGTGGGGTTGGAAACTTGTTGAGCCAGTATGAGAGGAGATACAGTAGGTTTCGTGTAATAGATACATTTCCAACGTGCTTTGGTTCCTGGTTGACGAGTCGGCCTATCTGCCGTTCCGGGCCAGCTAATCTTGTTTTCGGGAGGCTGAAACCAGTGACCAAATTTTCCTCAACCAGTGACTTTTTTTGTTTTCCAGACAAAAAAACAACAACTTTGTTCTGAAACTATAGCTTATTGTCAGATGTGATATCTTTATTTCTGATTCATAATGAGTGACTTTGTAGTTAAATTAGTTAGATGCAAAACAGTTAAAGGCTTTGGAGGTTTGTTTTTATTCAAGTGATCTACTGACTATACATTGTATTCATCTCTTCCAGTTACTTGTGGCAATATGGCTCCTGCTGTAAAAACATTGAAAGATTATAGGACATGCTTAATGCCAACCACCATTTCCTTTGAACAAAGGTTTTTATGTGATCTCTATCTACCATGTGTCTTCCAGTTGCAGTCTCATGTCTTCTGAGTAGGTTCTGATGCCCTGAGAGTATCTTCCTGAGAGACAGACAGACCCTGTGTTTTACGGAGCTGTGCTATTATGGGCTGTCTCTTAGTAATCCTCCCTATTAAGGAAATAAGGAATGTTATCTCTCTGATGTGGACTCAAGTAACCACAGCTCGATTTGGGTAAATTTGAGACCTGAGTAAATTCCAGCTTGATATACTATTTGGTGGCACCACACACCATGATGAGGGAAAATTACTTGAGTCGTGTGAGGACACAACGAGGCAGAAACTAGGACACAACGAGGCAGAAACTCACTACATGGTGTGTGTGTGTGTGTGTGTGTGTGTGTGTGTGTGTGTGTGTGTGTGTGTGTGTGTGTGTGTGTGTGTGTGTGTGTGTGTGTGTGTGTGTGTGTGTGTGTGTGTGCGTGTGCGTGTGCGTGTGCATGCGCATGCGTGTGTGTGTGCGCGAGAGATATGGTTTCTGACCCTGGTGTGTTTCTTCTTCTCCACAGGGGCCTACCTGGTGCCCTACCTGATCCTTTTGATTGTGATTGGCATCCCCCTGTTCTTCCTGGAGCTGTCAGTGGGGCAGCGGATCCGCAGGGGCAGCATTGGGGTGTGGAACTACATCAGCCCTCGTCTGGGGGGCATCGGGTTTGCCAGCTGTGTGGTGAGTCAGCGGCACTGCCACTACAGGCACCACACCTTAGAAAAAGGGGAAAGCACACACACACACACGAGTAGGATTTTTTTGCATGCCCACACACACACACACACACACACACACACACACACACACACACACACACACACACACACACACACACACACACACACACACACACACACACACACACACACACACACACACACACACACTGACAGACAAAGGACAATAATTGAGAAAGGATAAGACAAGCTGCTTTAAAGAGTAACAGGTTTAGAGCAGAGGAAATTTTGGGTATTGAATAGGGCACGACACCATTCTGCGAACGAACTGGCAGTGCGTGTCCAACATGACAACACGTGTTGGTTGAGCATGGTTTAATGTAGATCAGCATTCTGTATTCAGGATCCGTGTTGTTTAACTAGTGTGTTGCCTTGGCCTTGCTCCTCTGGGGTTTAGGTTTGGGTTGCTGTCACAATGTTTTTTTATTGATAAAAGCATTATAACGATAACGTTAGATGGATTTATTGTGTTCAGGTTGTAATGATTTGGATTGTGCACAGAAAATGTGTGGTTAAAATCTCTGTGTTCAGAATTCCCTGATCGGTGATGTGGAGGTGGGGAGAGGGCATTCGTGGCAGGTGTGCCCCCTACCCAACTCTATGGTCACGTGAGGATGGAGGGCACTCGTGGCAGGTGTGCCCCCTACCCAACTCTATGGTCACGTGAGGATGGAGGGCACTCATTGAAGGTGTACCCGCTATATAACACTATGGCCAGGTATTTAAACGGGCAGGTTTGAGGGCACCTCTTTTCAATCCGGGGTGCTTCACCCAGACAAAGTTAAGCAATTGGGCACGTCATACAACTCTCACACCAAGAAACAGTATGCGTCATTGAAATAGAAGCCATACAAACATACTCTACGGACCACAGGAGGTTGGTGGCACCCTAATTGGGGAGGACGGGCTCGTGGTAATTGCTGGAGCGGAATAGGTGGAATGGTGTCAAATACATTGCACATGGTGTCCTTGTGTTTGATGCCATTCCATTGGCTCCCTTCCAACCATTATTATGAGCTGTCCTCCCCTCAGCAGCCTTGACTGCTACAGACCAACCGGCTAGTCCATCCAATTCAAGACAAAGTCTCATGTCAGCAACTGTCAATCATTCCATGCCATGTATCATCACCTGAATATGTAAAGACTCTTAAAGCAAATTTCATCTCTGCCTCTGCCTGCTCTCTAACCATAGTCCGACAGTAGATGGGTATCACCATTACCTAGTTGTAAACCTCAATCATTTACACTCGGTGTGGAGGTAAAAGTGTTGTGAGCATTATATCTGAGTGATGATTCTAGTGGGGTTAACACCATTTGGATTGAAATTGACACCACCTGCAGTGAATAAATGAAGTGTTGATTGAATCACAGATGAAGCAACAGTTTGTGGTGTGGTTGTTACTCAACCATGTTGAGTTCATTTCCGTTAACTCTCTCAGAGTGAAAAAATACTTGGGAGGGTTCTCAGGGTAGCCTAGTGGTTAGAGCATTGGACTAGTAACCGGAAGGTTGCAAGTTCAAATCCCCGAGCTGACAAGGTACAAATCTGTCGTTCTGCCCCTGAACCGGCAGTTAACCCAGTGTTCTAGGCCGTCATTGAAAATAAGAATTTGTTCTTAACTGACTTGCTTAGTTAAATAAAGGTAAAATAAATATCCTATTTCCCAGCATGCTTTTTTGCAGGTATATTTTATAATAGTTTTTTATTTTTAAATGTTTCTCTGCATGCACATTGATTGATTATTTGATCTAAGATAAATAACTGACAGTTTTCTAATCCAATCTGTAAGTGGTTGGGGCCTATTGCCCCCATTACTGAGACTGTTCTTCCAGTTTAGATGGTTTAGGTAATCTTGTTTGACAAATTCCTCACCATGGCACTCATTCTGAATGCAGATTATGGGTGATGAGAAGTTTCAATATCCTCCCTATATCCGGATTCCAATAGGAATTACAACATCCATGTCTCTGTCACAAGGCATTTGCCACACCCACAGTGTTATGGATCCAACCCTCTGGGGGTGTTAGTTTAACACTGTTTTGGTGGGTCAAATATAATTCCTAAGAAAGCGTTCAATTTAACATTGTGGGTGTTAAAATTCTGATCTCAAATGTGATATGTGTGTATTCAACAATAACTTTTTGTTCTGCAGGTGTGCTTCTTTGTGGCCCTCTACTACAATGTGATCATTGGGTGGAGTCTCTTCTACTTCTCCCAGTCCTTCCAGCAGCCTCTGCCATGGCACGAGTGTCCCCTGGTCAAGAACAAAACCACAATGTGTAAGACACACACACTCACCTTCATCCAGTACGCGCTCATATCTTCATTACACAATAACTATACAGGTGGCTCTTCATAACTAGCATACAAGTTCATCAAAAACAGGTAATAAAGTCATAGTGCTTAGATACTTCCCAGTGAAAGCGATACAGTAAGCCATTAGCCATACTGTAGTGTAGACACACAATCCATTATAAAGCGTGCTCTGGTCTAATCCGTAACAACCACCATTTTGTCTGTCCCTCCTCCCACCAGTTGTGGTGCCTGAGTGTGAGAAGAGTTCGGCCACCACCTACTACTGGTACCGTGAGGCTTTGAACATCTCTGACTCCATCTCTGAGAGCGGAGGCCTCAACTGGAGGATGACCATTTGTCTGCTGGCCGCCTGGTCCATGGTCTGCCTCGCCATGATCAAGGGCATCCAGTCCTCCGGGAAGGTGAGAGAGAGGTAGTAAATGGGGGTGGGGAGCTTGGTGAGAAAGAGAGCTTGGTGTAAGGGAGCAAGTTTGAGAGAGAGAGAGAGAGAGAGAGAGAGAGAGAGAGAGAGAGAGAGAGAGAGAGAGAGAGAGAGAGAGAGAGAGAGAGCTAGATAGTTACGGTATTCCTGGTTTAGTCAGTTAGCCATTCAAATGGGAGTTGTGAGAGAAAGCTTGTTAGTTACTGTATACCTGATAGACCTTGACAGGTCTTCCTAATGGTAACTGACTGGAAAGGATCTGGAGCTCATGTGATCCGGGTTTGGATGTTACTGTAGCCAAGTTGAGAGTAGCGTGACTAGCATCCGGATGGATTAGCCGAACTGGCTAACAGTCGACATTGCTCTGCATCCGTTGCAATCTTCTTTAGCAGGTCATCTTGATCCTTTATCCATGTTCTCTCTTGTCATATGACTGCTATTAGCTGGCCAGTTACAAGGTCAGAGTCAAGGTCATTGGTTAAATAGCTAACACTTTTTTTTCTTTCTAAGGCTTTAATCCCTATAGGAAAATTCTATGATGAAAACGTCGCTGTTGTTTTTAGCGTTAAGCCTTCATTCCGTGTCAGGCTGGAGCCAAGGCAGGAGAAACTGTGTCAGGTCTTTCTTAATCTACCCAAGGTGTGAAACATGTAAAGTTACTTGCATAACCATGGTTCTCTGATAATATGAGTGAGCTGTATCACATGTAGGGGTTCGCTGCCTACTCTCTCAGAAGTACCGGTCAAAAGCATCTGATGGAGACCGACAATCAAAGTGGCGAAGGATTGGAGACCCTCACTTCCATAAAGGAGCCAGTCTCCTGCCCTCTGGATATTTTCAAGCATGCTTCTCTTCCTGACGCTCTGAATGCGGCGCTACATCTCACTCATGTTACCAGGTAACCCGGGGTTACGCAAGTAGCCTTAAGTTCTCTTTCAAATACTCATTTCGATGTATCACGTGGGGATATGGCCAACTCCCGTTTTGCAAAATTAGGCTCTCCGAAGCCAGGGAAGTCCCAACATCAGCCACCCTTAGAGGTCCCGAAGCTCTGAGAAGGTGCAGAGAGAACCCATTGGGAGAAACCTCATAACAAAGCGAGGGGAAGCACAAAATCTCAGTATAATGAGACGTCCCAAAAACAGTGTCCGAGAGGTAAACCCCCCTGTAGGAGAGGGCCCTTCCTGGCCCCACCGAAGGCTATCACCCTTGCACTATTATAAATAAATATTATGGTCCCCATGATCCGGCAGGATATTGTCAAAAAGAGACGGGCCAACCCTCTAAGGGTGGTTGCCCAATGAGCGAAGAGCATGACACCCTTGCCCGACCTCACTTACAATCCAAGTAAATGTGAAACTTACAAACGGGACAACAGGGACGCCTTTCTAGGTAAGGCAACAGGCAAAAAGCCATAGGCTCCAAGGTGTGACAATGGGGAAAAAGTTGATCGGCTCAAAGATTGGTTAAGTACATTAACCTGAAAAATCCACCCATACACTTAGGGAAGCCGAGGGTAGTAGTTAAGGCAAAATTAGCAATATGCAGTCTCCATGCTTTTCAGTGGCTAATAGCTGCTGTGAAAGGATTTATGCACACGTCCCACAAGCTAAAGACTTAAGCGATGTGCCCCCCTTAGTCTACACTACAGTTATGGATAAACTATCACTGTCGGGTACTTGGCAGGCAGAGAAAGCGGCAAAATGAACTCAAGATGAACCTTATCTCAGTCCAAAAGATCCTGCAAGGAGCATAGGACCATGGAATACAGAGTGTAGGATAGAACAATCTGTATAGTCACAGCTTTTCCACGAGAAAAACACACCAACTGAGTGTGTATTAGGGGCTGGCAGTCTTTAAGATTTACAGGCTTGTCTTTCCATTCAAATAAATTATATACTGGCTATGTCCCGAATGCTAAATCATTTGTGTGAGGTTGGAGAATTGTTTCATTGCTAGGGCATGTTCTCAATATTTTTGGGGGCTGGGAAACCATTTTGTGATTGCACACTCATCAGGGACCCCCCTCATAACTCGAGGGAGACAGAAAACAGAAATAGCATACAAGGAGTTTTACTATGACTTCAGCAGTGCATGGCCAGACAAACCAAGTCTCGGGCCCCGGGAAGGAACATTTTAAACGCCCCCCCCCCCCCCGGCTAGCACATTTGGTTCCTTAGAAGTTGTGTGAACGTTGGTTCTGAGAATGAAGCCATACGTTTCCTGACTGGTGAAACAGAAAGGTTTTTAAATGTTCTGAGAACAGAAGTGAAAATGTAACATTTTATGGGAATGTTCATTTTCTGGTTGCAGGGAGGTTCTGAGACTGTTTTGCTATGGTTCCCTCAGTTTCTGGGAGGTTTTATTAATGTTCTGAGAACAGATATTATAGGTTATTTGAAGGTAATTATATAATTTTGTGTAATTATGCTTCAATAAGACTCTTAGTTCAACTGTTATGAACTCCAAGCACAGATAGGACACATCGTCATTAATTTGCTTAGGCATTAATCATGCAAACACTTATTTTTTATTGTGGCATGGCAGTGAGGTTTAAATCTATGATTTTTTGCTCTCTATCCATGGAATTAGTCCACTAAGCCCACCAGGATGGAGCTAGCAAGCTGTGTTTTTTTAAGACTGTTAATTTTAGTCTATGTAAACAGGCCACATTTCAAAGGAAACAAGCTCTTGTAACAGTATAACTTTAGACCGTCCCCTCGCCCATACCCGGGCGCAAACCAGGGACCCTCTGCACACATCAACAACAGTCACCCACAAAGCACCGTTACCCATCGCTCCACAAAAGCCGCGGCCCTTGCAGAGCAAGGGGAACCACTACTTCAAGGTCTCAGAGCAAGTGATGTCACCGATTGAAACACTATTTAGCGCGCACCACTGCTAACTAAGCTAGCTTTTCACATCCGTTACACTCTCATTAAGATCAGGTGTAGACAATTAGTCGGCGTGGCCAACACGTGAGCACACTTAACAAGATAGAGGATAGAGAGAGTTTTGTTGACACTGAGAATGTAATGTATATGTTTTTAAATAACATTCTTAGAATGTTCTTTGAATGTTAATAACGTTTTCTTGTGTTTTTTTAATGGAAAGTTCTCTTAATGTTCTGAGAATATGACTTTAAATAGAACCATGAGGAAACCTGTAGAAAACGTTATGCTGAAGTACTGAAACTCCCACAGAAAAACGTTGTTTGTTAACATTCTCGGAACAATTCGAGAACATGACTTTAAATAGAACCGTGAGGAAACCTGTAGGTAAGTACTGAAATTCCCACCTAAGAAACATGTTTCTCAGAACGTTATGTGCTAGCTGGGTATCCTGCACCTTTCCCAGAATGTTGTGGGAAGGTTATATGCAAAAATAACCATTGGACAACCACACTCTCACCAAGCAACATATGGTTCTCAGAACGTATCAAGAGAAAATATTCCATTTTAAGCTAATTTCCTGCATTTCTACATAGGGATAGGCCTGGAGAAATGTAACCACTCTCAAATTCATAGACAGAGCTATGGATGCAATCACTGACCATCCATGCTATCAAAATGATAACTATATATACAGTGTTTGTACATAAAACAAGCTTATATTTTGAGTTCTGACGGGGTATGACAGTTGAACTAAGCTCATGAGGCATTTGCAAGTTATATTCTTCAAGAATCAATAGGTATATCATGGTATTCAATACCAAAAATGGATGTAGCAACTAAGGATTATAGCTTTAACTGACGGTGCATTTATGTACATTTTGTTTTACAAAATATTAAGTTGAATAAATGGTGGAGCACTGGATACCAATATCCCTCTGAGCCAGGCCCATGTTGTCCAGGGTTAAGAACATCATTTGTCGATTAATAGTATGACATTGTGTTGTATTGCATTGTATTTTATAACACCCTTGGCCAAAATGTGTTTCATCTGTTGTTGCTATAAATATTCATAAAAAAAAAATGTAATGGTTTGTTTTTACAAAAAATATTTTGAAATCTGCCTGTGGACCCCCTGCTGTAAATCCGCGGACCCCACTTTGAGAACCTCTAGCGCTAGAGTATAAACCTTGCATGACGATAGCTGCCAGGACTGGTCGTAAGCAGGGTTGTAAAACTGCCAACCGGGGGAGTAAAAGAAAATCACTGGTCATCAAGGGTCTCAAAGATTAGGAGGGAAAGCATACGGCATCATCCACCTTTTGGTTTTGTCAGCTCTTCCGCCCCAAACGGCATGGTCACCATGTTATGGCATGGGGACTCCCCTGGCCCGATAGGATTGTTGCTTCTACAGGCTGGATTGATACAGAAAGCAAGCTCTTAGGACAGAGTATCCAGCGACTTGACATATAAGACCTCAGGAAAAAGGAAGAAGGAAACACCTGCAGCGCAGTATTCCTAATCCTGGGCAGTAGGATAGCTACATAACTGTTGTCTTGACCCTGCTCCATGGGTTGTCAAGAGCAAAGAGTTCCTCAGCCTCTCGCTCCCATCAGATCAGTAGGCATAGCAGGCAGCGGCCCGATTGGGTGAACCAATCGCAGTTAAAACGTGACGAGGAAAAGCCATTTAAGTCATTTAGCAGACGCTCTTATCCAGAGCGACTTACAAATTGGTGCATTCACCTTATGACATCCAGTGGAAAAACCACTTTACAATAGTGCATCTAAATATTTTAAGGGAGGGGGGGGGGTTGAGAAGGATTACTTTATCCTATCCTAGGTATTCCTTAAAGAGGTGGAGTTTCAGGTGTCTCCGGAAGGTGGTGATTGACTCCGCTGTCCTGGCGTCGTGAGGGAGTTTGTTCCACCATTGGGGAGCCAGAGCAGCGAACAGTTTTGACTGGGCTGAGCGGGAACTGTACTTGCTCAGTGGTAGGGAGGCGAGCAGGCCAGAGGTGGATGAACGCAGTGCCCTTATTTGGGTGTAGGGCCTGATCAGAGCCTGGAGGTACTGAGGTGCCGTTCCCCTCACAGCTCCGTAGGCAAGCACCATGGTCTTGTAGCGGATGCGAGCTTCAACTGGAAGCCAGTGGAGAGAGCGGAGGAGCGGGGTGACGTGAGAGAACTTGGGAAGGTTGAACACTAGACGGGCTGCGGCATTCTGGATGAGTTGTAGGGGTTTAATGGCACAGGCAGGGAGCCCAGCCAACAGCGAGTTGCAGTAATCCAGACGGGAGATGACAAGTGCCTGGATTAGGACCTGCGCCGCTTCCTGTGTGAGGCAGGGTCGTACTCTGCGGATGTTGTACAGCATGAACCTACAGGAACGGGCCACCGCCTTGATGTTAGTTGAGAACGACAGGGTGTTGTCCAGGATCACGCCAAGATTCTTAGCGCTCTGGGAGGAGGACACAATGGAGTTGTCAACCGTGATGGCGAGATCATGGAACGGGCAGTCCTTCCCCGGGAGGAAGAGCAGCTCCGTCTTGCCGAAGTTCAGCTTGAGGTGGTGATCCGTCATCCACACTGATATGTCTGCCAGACATGCAGAGATGCGATTCGCCACCTGGTCATCAGAAGGGGGAAAGGAGAAGATTAATTGTGTGTCGTCTGCATAGCAATGATAGGAGAGACCATGTGAGGTTATGACAGAGCCAAGTGACTTGGTGTATAGCGAGAATAGGAGAGGGCCTAGAACAGAGCCCTGGGGGACACCAGTGGTGAGAGTGCGTGGTGAGGAGACAGATTCTCGCCACACCACCTGGTAGGAGCGACCTGTCAGGTAGGACGCAATCCAAGCATGGGCCGCGCCGGAGATGCCCAACTCGGAGAGGGTGGAGAGGAGGATCTGATGGTTCACAGTATCGAAGGCAGCCGATAGGTCTAGAAGGATGAGAGCAGAGGAGAGAGAGTTAGCTTTAGCGGTGCGGAGCGCCTCCGTGATACAGAGAAGAGCAGTCTCAGTTGAATGACTAGTCTTGAAACCTAAATGAATGTAAATGTAATGTAAATGTAAATGAAAAGCCAAAGCTTTGTTAACTCAGGAGTACCAGATAACCCCCCCCCCTTTTCTCTGAGATCCAGAAAGTAAAGTAAGGAATAACTATACAGACTGATCTCTAGTTCAATGGGGAGTGTTTTCCATAACAGAGCCAAGTTGTCTTTGCCAGGTAGAGGAACAAAACGCCCCTCAGAATAGTAAAACGGGCTGAGATGGTTTCCCAATGAACCCTGGAAACCTGTCCTCCCGTAGAATGGGGAGCAGTGTCATGCAGGTGAAAGAGGACCCAAAAGCGACTTGGCGAAAACAGAGTCTTTAATCCAGTAAAGTCAATACAAACAAAAAACACAACTTTCACTCGAAATGACGAGGACAAACTGGAGACTCGATCTTGAACAGCAGGTGAACAGCAGGTTGCCTCGGGAAGGCACTAGAACCAGACAGACTCAGACACCTGCTCACCACGCAGCATCTGAGGAAAACACGACACGACAGGGCGATACACAATCACAGCACGGTGAATTCTAAACAAGGAACCGACAGGACAGGAACGGAACACAAAGGAAGAAATAGGGACTCTAATCAGGGGAAAGGATCGGGAACAGGTGTGGGAAGACTAAATGATTGATTAGGGGAATAGGAACAGCTGGGAGCAGGAACGGAACGATAGAGAGAAGAGAGAGCGAGAGAGTGAGAGAGGGAGGGGGAGAGAGAGGGATAGAAAGAGGGAAAGAACCTAATAAGACCAGCAGAGGGAAACGAATAGAATGGGGAGCACAGGGACAAGACATGATAATAAATGACAAAACATGACAAGCAGAGTGGTTAGGGTTTCCCTGCCTTGTACAGAGTAGTACAGCCCTGTAGTGGGAAAACCAGCATGGCGCATACCCTGAATGGCTTGACTGGGATTGCTCGCGCCATAGCAGTTAGAGGCAAAAGGCCATAGGCATGGGGTTTACAGGGCCACAGTTCGCCATCCTGCGCCGCGTGTGTCAGTGAGACCGGGGGAAAGGCTGAAATGCTGACCGCTGCCCTTGGCTGAAAACCTAAGAAGGCTCCTGGGGTGTGGATATGCTCAGCCAAAGTGCCCTTTCTCCCTCCACCTCTAGGTTTATGGTATGACCACATCATTGGATGGCACTATGGGGGGCAAGGAGGCTCACGTCTGTAATCATACAGATCTCCTCCCAAACATCTGGGTCTAGGGTCTGAGTCCAGTTGCTTCCCCACCTCCTCCAAGTAGCCTGATATGCCAACAATAAAGAGGTCACATTGAGAGCTCTAATTGCTTGGGCTGATGCCTTGTACATTATTCTGAGAAACAGAGGCAGTTAAGCACTCTACCTTCCCAGGGAGTGAGTCATTAATAACAACACTGCTTGAGGGGCTGAGGTGGTGAGTCAGTGATGGCTACACCATGGGAGGGTTGCCAAACCCAGATTTCTCCATGATGTGTATGTGCAGACTCAGGGTACCTTTATCAATATTCCTGCTAGTGAGGTTTTTTTTCCCCACACGCTCTTAGCTTCCCTGAGGCAAGCTGGTACTACAAGTCTAAAGTCATTTTGTCAAAAGTTACTAATAAAAACGTACAGTTATTTACCCATGCAATCATATAAAATAGTCATTTCCGTTTTTTTCTTTGTAGCTATAATGGATATTTACATTTAGTTTAATGTTACACACGTCTGTACTGTACAGTTCCTTTATTGGGGCTGTATGGGGACTGGAGTCACTTCCCATCGTATATGTTCCTTGCCAGCCCTGAGCCCCTACAGAAGACTTGATGTCGAGTCTGGCCGTGGCCCACTTGCAGACATGAAGGAGGCCAAACTCCACTGAAGGAGGGGCAGCTCCACTGCACTCAGGTCTGCATGCGTGAGTGGGCTGGAGACATTTTATCTTTGTGAGATTAATCCCATAGTCATCCTTGTCATGCCCTAACTCGCCTTCCCGTGACACTACATCGTCAGACAGTGGGGGGAGGGAGTCAAGGCTATCAATGACTCACCCCAACAGGGCTCCGTTCCGGAGAGCTGAGCCTCAGCTGTCGGCTCTGAGGCAAGAAGGGCTAGCGAGATAGAAGCACGTTTCAGCCTCTTCTTCAGACCTGCTCTCGTAAGCTGTCTGCAGTGCTCACTGGTCCTCATGTGCCTCCTGGCCATGTTCCCTATGTATAGAGGATGGGAATCTTTCTCCGCTATCATGGAGCCGCAAGCACAAGAACATGCTGCTGATTGTGGTGCCGATCCAGTTTCTGCGGTTCTGCCTGCGGCTATGGACCCCTGACCTGTTCAGACGTACCACCTTGTTATGCTGCTGATCCAGTTTCTGCTGTCCTGCCTGTGGCTATGGAATCCTAACCTGTTCACTGGTCGTGCTACCTTGTCCCACACCTGCTGTCTCAACCTCTGAATGCTCGGCTATGAAAAGCCAATTGACATTTACTACTGAGATGCTGACCTGTTGCACCCTCTATAATTAATGTGATTATTATTTGACCCTGCTGGTCATCTATGAACGTTTGAAAATCTTGGAGAATGATCTAGCCTTAATGGCCTTGTACTCTTATAATCTCCACCGGGCACAGCCAGAAGAGGACAGGCCACCCCTCAGAGCCTGGTTCCTCTCTAGGTTTCTTCCTAGGCTCCAGCCTTTCTAGGGAGTTTTTCCTAGCCACCATGCTTCTACATCTGCATTCTTGCTCTCTGTGGTTTTTGGCTAGGTTTCTGTATAAGCACTTTGTGACAACTGCCTATGTACAACTGCCTATGTAAAATGAGTGAGTGATTGGTTGATAGGGATCGTCCTTGGACAGGATAACAGTGGTCATTATGAGGGACAAGGCTTGCTAGGTGGACCGAGCAACTCCTGTTGTAAGAACAGCATAGTTAGACGGCACCACCCGTTGTTACAGGAAGGCCATAAAGATCATCAAGGACATCAACCACCCGAACCACTGCCTGTTCACCCCGCTATCATCCAGAAGGCGAGGTCAGTACAGGTGCATCAAAGCTGGGACCGAGAGACTGAAAAACAGCTTCTATCTCAAGGCCATCAGACTGTTAAACAGCCACCACTAACACTGAGTGGCTGCTGCCAACACACTGTCATTGACACTGACCCAACTCCAGCCATTTTAATAATGGGAATTGATGGGAAATGATGTAAATATATCACTAGCCACTTTAAACAATGCTACCTTATATAATGTTACTTACCCTACATTATTCATCTCATATGCATATGTATATACTGTACTCTACATCATCGACTGCATCCTTATGTAACACATGTATCACTAGCCACTTTAACTATGCCACTTTGTTTACTTTGTCTACACACTCATCTCATATGTATATACTGTACTCGATACCATCTACTGTATGCTGCTCTGTACCATCACTCATTCATATATCCTTATGTACATGTTCCTTATCCCCTTACACTGTGTATAAGACAGTAGTTTTGGAATTGTTAGTTAGATTACTTGTTGGTTATCACTGCATTGTCGGAACTAGAAGCACAAGCATTTCGCTACACTCGCATTAACATCTGCTAACCATGTGTATGTGACAAATACAATTTGATTTGATTTGATTTGCATAGTTATAATCCCTGATGCTGGTGGCTAGCAAATAGTAGCTTGTGTAAACGGTGTACCAAGATATATACAGTTCATTCTGAAAGTATTTAGACCCCTTGACTTTTTCTATAATTTATTTCCCCCCTCAATCTACACACCTCGATTCGTCTTGGGTATGACGCTACAAGCTTGGCACACCAGTATTTGGTGAGTTTCTCCCATTCTTCTCTGCAGATCCTCTCAAACTCTGTCAGGTCGGATGGGGAGTGTCGCTGCACAGCTATTTTCAGGTCTCTCCACAAATGTTCGATCGGGTTCAAGTTTGGGCTCTGGCTGGGCCACTCAAGGACTCTTGCGTTGTCTTGGCTGTTTGCTTAGGGTCGTTGTCATGTTGGAAGATGAACTTTAGCCCCAGTCTGAGGTGCTGAGGTCTCTGTACTTTGCTCCGTTCATCCTTTCCTCGATCCTGACTAGTCTCCCAGTCCCTGCCGCTGAAAATCAGACCCATAGCATGATGCTACCATCACCATGCTTCATGGTGACAGATTTCCTCCATACGTGACGCTTGGCATTCATGCCAATGAGTTCAATCTTGGTTTCATCAGACCAGAGGATCTTGTTTCTCATGATCTGAGAGTCCATTTGTTACCTTTTGGCCTCCTGATTGGTGGAGTGCTGCAGAGATGGTTGTCCTTCTGGAAGGTTCTCCCATCTCCACAGAGTAACTCTGGAGCTTTGTCAGAGTGACCATCGGGTTCTTTGTCAGCTCCCTGACCAAGGTCATTCTCCTCCGATTGCTGAGTTTGGCCAGGCAGCCAGCTTTAGGACGTGTCTTGGTGGTTCCAAACCTCTTCCATTTAAGAAGGATGGAGGCCACTGTGTTCTTGGGGACCTTTAATGCTGCATAAATGTCGTCTTACCCTTCCCCAGATCTGTGACTCAACACAATCCTGTCTCAGAGCTCTACAGACAATTCCTTCGACCTCATGGCTTGGTTTTTGCTCTGACATGCACTGTCAACTGTGGGACCTTATTATAGACAGATGTGTGCATTTCCAAATCATGTCCAATCAATTGAATTTACCACTGGTGGACTCCTATCAAGTTGTAGAAACATTTCAAGGGTGAACAATGGAAACAGGATGCACCTGAGCTCAATTTCGATTGTCATAGCAAAGGGTCTGAATACTTAAATTAAATAAATACTTTATTACGTTTGCAAAAATGTCTAAAACCTGTTTTCACTTTGTCGTTATGGAGTATTGTGTTTAGATTGATATTGCAACATTTTTATTTCATCCATTTTAGAATAATGCTGTAATGTAACAAAATGTGGAAAATGGGAAGGGTTCTTGTAATTAGGAGCCTTGTGGCCAACTGCTAGCAATATTGATCACCGTATAACGCTATAGCCATGAGCCTAGTGGGGCGTTAGTTAGCTAGCAGCTACCTTGTGCTGAAGGTGTGCCGTGGCTAGCTCAGTGCTGGCTGAAGGAAACCGACTGACTGAGAAGTAGAAATGTAATTTCTACTCGTAAACATAAACCTTACGGTTACTACTCAACCTCTCGATAGGGTCTGAAGACCTACGCTCATCAGCAATATCCTTCACGGTTTGATGGTGAGCAGATTAAGCAGGCAAACAGGTATACAGTCGATATGAGGAGAGCTAGAGTAATGACACTCTTCATGAGGAAGAGAATCGAGAAAAACTGGAGGCCTGGAGAGTGGCTTCTTTTATGGAAGTGAGGGTCTCACCTGTCTGTCTCTGTAACGTTCGTTGTTGGAAGGATTGGACCAAGGTGCAGCATGGAAGGCTTTCATCATTTTTATTAATGTGAACCAGCAACAAAACAAATAACGAGTAACAAAACTAACGTGCAGCTTTGTAGTGCAAAAGGCAACAATACAAAAACAAGATCCCACAAACAACAGGTGGGAAAAGGCTGCCTAAATATGATCCCCAATCAGAGACAACGATAGACAGCTGTTCCTGATTGGGAACCATACCAGGCCAACATAGAAAATAAAAAACTAGACTCCCCACCGTAGTCACACCCTGACCTAACCAACATAGAGAAATAAAAGGTTCTCTAAGGTCAGGGCGTGACAGTCTCCGACAGATGCTTTTGTTAGGTGTTTCCGAGAGAGTAGGTGGTCCTTGCAAACCCCCACATGTGATACATCGAAACAAGTATTTGAAAGAGAACACCATTGAGAACACCATTGCGTCCTTATCATCGCTTGTGCGTCTTAGCAAAGAAAGTTTCTACTCCTTTTGGAGTATTGTTCCTTGAGCATTTTAGCAAAGACCATTTTCACTCGCTTTAGAGTATTTCTGGTCTTATAGGAACATGGCCCTATCCTGTGCTATCTTAATGCAGCATTTGATTCAGCCTTTGTCCCTCTCCCTAGTCTTATCCCAACAGCTGTCTGGTGTTTGCTTGGTTCTATTCAAGCCCCTGTCTCCACAACAAACACAGACAAAAACAGTCTCCACAACACACAGACAAAACAAGATGGATGCCCTGGCCTCTCAGACAGTAGTGCTTTAATCTTGGTCCTCTGCCATGGTGATGGCATGACAACAGGGAAACCATCTGTAGTGTCCCGATCTTCCACGTCCTGTTCGTCTGGCGCCGAGGGTGAGGTCATGAAAATGGCCATGCACTTTCCATTCCCCTCCTGGTGAAGGGGCCAGAGTGAGAGACTTTGAAGCTTAATCAGGGCTTTACCACACAAAAGAATGTTAATGTCGCATTTGCCCCTTGTTCACAAAAGCCTATTCCTAGGCTGTGAACTACAGTTTCTTTTTCATTTCTGTGTGTGGGTGTGAGGGTGCAAGAGAGACCGAGGGGGAGCGTGGTTGCCACGGATATACGCGCTCTTTTACTTTGTGATTGTGAGGGGTGTACTCACAAAAAAAGGAAAGAAAAAAAACTTCAATCATGTGTATTATTAAATGGCTTATTAATTTTCCACTCAATCTAATTTGGACTTGCATTCTGTGCAGCTACAAAAGAACACCTCAAAGTTAAAGCACTTACAGTACACATAATTAAGATTATGTTTTTATCATGACCTGACAAGGTATAATTTGAGTTTTGAGTTGCATAGCAACATCTTGATGATACATAGCCATAATGATAGATGGCGCCTACGATCTGTGACTGACATCACCTCTCCTTACATAAATGACATACTATCTAATGGGATAAAGATACAAGTTTTGATAGGTGAGGCAGATATACAACATTTAGATATGGGTGGCAGGTACAGTAGTCACTGCACCTATCCGGTGTATGAGACAAAACATTTTTTTTATTTAAAAAAACATTTTAGACTCTCTGAACAGAAAGGAGCTTCTTTATATACATGGTGACCACGGTTGTTATTTTACTATTTTATGAATGGTTGATACAATGTGAATAAGATGTTCAAGAGCAGCTCAGCTGCATAGTGACATGGTTAGGCTACTAGATTCAGCCCCGGGCAGATTTTTGTCGGAGTGAATGGTCGGGAGGCCGGAAAATAATTTTAATCATTTGTAGACCACAACTAAGTCCAAAAAGAGATTGCAGTCAAAAATAACAATCATTTCATACTTTGATTACTTTGAGGCACGATCACATAAACGTCCTCTCAATGTCAACTGCGTTTATTTTCAGCAAACTTAACATGCATAAACTGAACAAGTTCCACAGACATGTGACTAACAGAAATGCAATATAGTGTTCCTGAAAAAAGGAGGGGGTCAAAATCAAAAGTAACAGTCAGTGTCTGGTGTGGCCACCAGCTGCATTAAGTACTGCTGTGCATCTCCTCCTCATCGACTGCACCAGATTTGCCAGTTCTTGCTGTGAGATGTTACCCCACTCTTACACCAAGGCACCTGCAAGTTCCCAGACATTTCTGGGGGGAATGGCCCTAGCCCTCACCCTCCGATCCAAGACGTCCTCAATGGAATTGAGATCCGTGCTCTTCGCTGGCCATGGCAGAACACTGACATTCCTGTCTTGCAGGAAATCATGCACAAAACAAGCAGTATGGCTGGTGGCATTGTCATGCTGGAGAGTCATGTCAGGATGAGACTGCAGGAAGAGGTCTCCACATGATGAGGTAGGAGGATTTCTTCCCTGTAACGCACAGCGTTGAGATTGCCTGCAATGACAACAAGCTCAGTTCCGATGATGCTGTTACACACCACCCAAGACCATGACGGACCATCCACCTCCAAATTGATCCCGCTCCAGAGTACAGACCTCGGTGTAACGCTCATTCGTTCGACCATAAATTTGAATCCAACCATCATCTCTGGTGAGAAAACCGCGACCCTTCAGTGAAGAGCACTTTTTGCCTGGCCTTTCTGGTCCAGCGACGGTGGGTTTGTGCCCATAGTCGACGTTGTTGCCGGTGATGTCTGGTGAGGACCTGCCTTAGAACATGCCTACAAGCCCTCAGTCCAGCCTCTCTCAACCTATTGAAGACAGTCTGAGCACTGATGTTGGGATTGTGCATTCCTGGTGTAACTCGGGAAGGTGTTGCCATCCTTTATCTCTCCCACGGGTGTGACATTCGGATGTACCAATCCTGTGCAGGTGTTTTTACACGTGGTCTGCCACTGCGAGGACGATCAGCTGTCCGTCCTGTCTCCCTGTAGCAATGTCTTAGGCATCTCACATTACAGACATTGCAATTTATTACCCTGGCCACATCTGCAGTCCTCATGCCTCCTTGTAGCATGCCTAAGGCACGTTCACGTAGATGAGCAGGGACCCTGGGCATCTTTCTTTTAGTGTTTTTCAGAGTCAGTAGAAATGCCTCATGTCCTAAGTTTTCATAACTGTGACCTTAATTGTGATCTTAATTGCCTACCGTCTGTAAGCTGTGTCTTAAAACTTCTCTGGGATATGTGGGACGGTAGCGTCCCACCTCGCCAACAGCCAGGGAAAGTGCAGGGCACCAAATTCAAAACAACAAAAATCTCATAATTAAAATTCCTCAAGCATACAATTATTTGACACCATTTCAAAGATACAATTCTCATTAATCTAGCCCCAGTGTCTGATTTAAAAATGCTTTACAGCGAAAGCACCACAAACGATTGTTAGGTCACCACCAACTCACAGAAAAACACAGCCATTTTTCCAACCAAAGAGAGGAGTCACAAAAAGCACAAATAGAGGTAAAATTATTCACTAACCTTTGATGATCTTCATCAGATGACACTCATAGGACTTCATGTTATACAATACATGTATGGTTTGTTCGCTAAAGTGCATATTTACAGTGGGGAGAACAAGTATTTGATACACTGCTGATTTGGCAGGTTTTCCCACTTACAAAGCATGTAGAGGTCTGTAGTTTTTATCATAGGTACACGTCAACTGTGAGAGACGGAATCTAAAACAAAAATCGAGACAATCACATTGTATTATTTTTAAGTCATTAATTAACATTATTTTGCATGACATAAGTATTTAATACATCAGAAAAGCAGAACTTAATATTTGGTACAGAAACCTTTGGGTTCGCCACCGGGAAGTCCGTGGGGTAACGCACAATTGGCCTAGCGTCAACCAGGTTAGGGAGGCTTTGGCCGGTAGGGATATCCTTGTCTCATCGCACACCAGCGACCCCTGTGGCGGGCCGGGCGCAGTGTGCGCTAACCAAGGTTGCCAGGTGCACAGTGTTTCCTCCGACACATTGGTGCGGCTGGCTACCGGGTTGGATACGCGCTGTGTTAAGAAGCAGTGTGTTTTGGTTGGGTTGTGTATCGGAGGACGCATGACTTTCAACCTTCGTCTCTCCCGAGCCCGTATGGGAGTTGTAGCGATGAAACAAGATAGTAGCTACTAAACAATTGGATACCACGAAAAAGGGGTCAAATTAAAACATTTAAAAAAGAGAGAGAGAGTTGAGACAGCAGGTCCGAGACAAGATAGCACAACCGGTGAACAGATCAAGGTTCGATAGCACAGGCAAAACAGCTGAAACTGCATCAGCAGTACGACCAGGTGGACTGGGGACGTGGACAGCTAGTAGTCGTCAAGCCAGGTAGTCCTGAGGCATGGCCATAGGGCTCAGGTAATCTGGGAGAGGAGGGAGAGATGGGAGCATTAGATGGAGCATGCCTAAGATTACACAGGACAGACTGACCCTAGACCCTTGGCACATAAACTATTGCAGCATAGTTACTGGACACTGAGACGGGGGGAG
This sequence comes from Oncorhynchus gorbuscha, assembly GCF_021184085.1. Lineage (NCBI taxonomy): Eukaryota > Metazoa > Chordata > Actinopteri > Salmoniformes > Salmonidae > Oncorhynchus > Oncorhynchus gorbuscha. Next base: position 281,197 of record NW_025745389.1, on the reverse strand, counting down.
GTCGGGGGATACTGGGCCCATCCAAAGTTACACCCGGACAGTGCCAACCAGGCAGTATATAACCCCACCCACTTTGCCAATTTACAGCCCCCACACCACTAATGGGATATCAACAGGCCACTAACTTACTACCCTGGGACAAGGCTGAGTATAGTCCAGGAAGATCTACCCAACCACACAAGCCCAAGGACAGGAAGGATGGCTGAGCTTGAGCAAGCCATTGACTCAGCCCCCGTAATAGGGTCAGAAGCAAAGAATCCCAGTGGAGAGAGGGGAGCTGACCAAGCAGAGACAGCAAGGGTGGTTTGTCACTCCGGTGCCTTGCAGTTCACCTTTGCACCCCTGGGCCAGACTACACTCAAGAGATGAAGAAGTAATGAGTCTTCACTAAAGACAGAGTTGAGACAGAGTATGTGTCTCTCACATGGATCAGCAGACCATTCCATAAAAATGGAGCTCTGTAGGAGAAAGCCCTGCCTCCAGCTGCTTGCTTAGAAATTCCAGGAACAATAACAAGGCATGCGTCTGTACCTCAGGACCAAATCGACTAGATAGGTAGGAGCAAATCCATGTAATGCTTTGTAGGTTAGCAGTAAAACCTTGAAATCATCCCAAGCCTTAACAGGAAGCCAGTGTAATGAGGCTAGCACTGGAGTAATATGATCACGTTTTTGTGTTCTATTCAAGAATCTTGCAGTCGTGTTAAGCGCTAGCTGAAATGTGTTTTGTGCCTTATCTGGGTAGCCGGAGAGTAGAGCATTGCAGTAGGTTCCATGTGGCTCAGTTGGTAGAGCTTGGCACTTGCAATGTCAGGGTTTTGGGTCGATTCCCACGGGGGACCAGTACATGTGGAAAAAGTATGAAAATGTATGCACTCTACTGTCAATTGCTCTGGATAATACCTTCTAATAAAATGTAAATCTAGTCTAATCTTGAAGTGACAAAAGCGAGGATTAGCATTTTTGCATTTTTTTTTTGACAAAATGTTTCAGATTTTTTAAATGTTACGAAGATGCAAAAAGGCTGCTCTTGAAATATTTTTTTATATGTTAGTCTATAATCTTGAACAATAAGACAATTTTCTTCCACTTACTGTGGTCCGCACTCCGCAAGGCTGTGTATTTCTCTGTGTCCACAGGTCAGGAGTAGACAACCAGAGGCAGCCTCAGAGATCCGTTTAGATAAAGCACAAAAGTCATCAGTGCACAGGATCTATCTCGGTATTAATCCCAAACTTTGGGTCTAAGCCGGACTTGTCAATAAATAACCAAGAGTATTTTTTTTAACACGAGTCAGGGTCAAGTCTCAAGTTTGCCTCTCACTTAGTAATGTATGAGTTATAATAAGGTTGTTCTTATGTTGTTGTTTTACAGGTGATGTACTTCAGCTCGTTGTTCCCCTACGTAGTGCTGATCTGTTTCCTGGTCAGGGCTCTGCTCCTCAAGGGATCCGTGGATGGGATCCGACACATGTTCACACCCAAGGTACTGTATCCTAACCCTAATGCTTACCCAAGGTACAGTACAGTACAGGGGTTGGAACCGGTTCAGGGAACAGAACAGAAAACTGGAAAATAACAACATTTTCAGAGGAACAGAATCAGAACCGGGAACAAAAGTGATCTATACTGTTCCGGGACAAAACCGTTATTTTAAAAGCCTGGGAACTTGTTAATAACATTATTTTACATTCCAGCATTTTTTTATCACTCAGAAACTTAAGCACCGTTTCCATTGGCAATTTGAAGTCAAGCAAGGTTGAGCTGGCCTTGGTGGGCTAGCTCAAATTGTGTTTCCACTGCCCCCCGAAATTAGAAATGTTGCTAGCTAAATTTGAAGATGTTGAATAATTTAATTCATCCTCACCATGCTGTAACTAACATTCCCCTATAGTACCAGCCAGAATCAGAGCAATGTATTTCGCTTGCTAACGTTAGCTAGCTAGCTAAACGGTTAGCGTCGTTGCTAGAATAACAGGCTAGCTAACTAAAATCCTACCTTGCTTGCCTTGGCATTGGTTATTAGCTAGCTAACTAAGCAAACGAGACAACAGGTTTGATATGATGTAGCTAGCTAGCTTTCGATATGACTTGGCCAGCTAATATTCCTGCTAGATAACCTTAGCTAGATAGCTGGCTTGTTTCAACTCTGATTTGCTGGCTAACATTAGGTAGCTTGCATGTTCTCATAAACAAAACAGCACAGTTGGTTAGGAGCCTGTAAAACGGCAGCCATCCCCTCTGGCTAAATGTTCTCATAAACGTTTGTGTAGTGCAAAAATGTATGAAGGATCCAGCTATGGTGGTTATTATAATGGCGCCAGAGGGGATGGCTGCCGTTTTACAGGATCCTAACCAACTGTGCTGTTTTGTTTTTTCGCATTGTTTGTAACTCATTTTGTACATAATGTTTCAGCAATTACTCACCTCGAACATTACAAATCTTTTTTGTTTAACCTTTCTAGCGCAGGCGCGCCGCTAGCAACCCACCTCGACAAAATCTGGTGAAATTGCAGGGCGCGAAATTCAAATTACAGAAATATAAATATTTAACATTCATGAAAATACAAGTGTTATACATCAAAATAAAGCTTAACTTATTGTTAATCCAGCCGCTGTGTCAGATTTCAAACATGCTTTACGGCGAAAACACACCATGCGATTATCTGAGGACAGCGCCCTGCATACAAAAGCATGGAGACTTATTTCAACCAGGCAGGTGCGCCACAAAAGTCAGAAATAGCGATATAATAAATGCCTTACCTTTGAAGATATTCTTCTGTTGGCACTCCAAAAGGTCCCAGCTACATCACAAATTATCCTTTTGTTCGATAATGTCCTTCTTTATATCCCCGAAAACTCAGTTTAGCTGGCGCACTTCATTCAATAATCTACCGGTTTCCCTCCTTCAAAATGCGTACAAAATTAATCCCAAGCGTTACCAATAAACTTATCCAAACAAGTCAAACAATGTTTAAAATCTAACCTAAGGTACCCTAATACGTAAATAAATTGTATTGTTTGAGATGGAGAATCGTTATTCTCTTTCCCGGAGATAAACAACAAAGAACGCACTCTCATCCACGCGCATGAAAACACGGGAGCCACTTAGAAAAACTACAAATTCTAGCAAATTTTTCCAAAAACAAGCCTGAAACTCTTTCTAAAGACTGTTGACATCTAGTGGAAGCCCTATGAACTGCAATCTGGGAGGTTTTGGCCTCATAATAAACATGAAAGCCATTGGAAACAGTGGTAGGCTGAATTTTAATTTGCAAGGGATGGTTAATCCTCTGTGTTTCGCCTGCCATATCAGTTCTGTTATACTCACAGACATTACTTTAACAGTTTTAGAAACGTTAGAGTGTTTTCTATCCAAATCTACCAATTATATGCATACCCTAGCTTCTGTGCCTGAGTAACAGGCAGTTTACTTTGGGCACGCTCTTCATCCGGACATCAAAATAGCCCAAAGAGGTTTTAATGAGCAAAGGATATAGACTTTTGTCAAGACAAGGCCCAAATCCACATCAACAACATGAAGAAAAGACAGTGTAAAAAGGGGAGGAGGGTGGGGTGCCTTGTAAGAATTTGCAGACAAGTAGGTAAACCACCACTTCCGAACATGCAATCATGGGAAAACAAACTGTCCGATCTACGATTAAGACTATCTGACCAATGGGACATTAAAAACTGTAGTATCTTGTGTTTCACCGAGACGTGACTGAACGACGACAAATAATATAGAGCTGGCTGGCTTCTCTGTGCATAGGCAGGACAGAGCAGCTACGTCTGGTGTCAGAGGACGGACCAAAAAAAGACTGTTCTCTCTGCTGCCTCACGGTAAGCGGTACCAGAGTGCCAAGTCTAGGACCAAAAGGTTCCTTAACAGATTCTACCCCCAAGCCATAAGCCTGCTGAACAATTAATCAAATGGCCACCAGGACTATTTACATTAACCCCCCCCCCCCCCTTGTTTTTACACTGCTGCTACTTGCTGTTTATCATCTATGCATAGTCACTTTACAAATTACCTCGACTAACCTGTACCCCCGCACATTGACTCGGTACCGGTCCGGTACCCCCTATATATAGCCCCGCCTTATCTCAGCTCACTGGTCACCATAGCAGCACCCACTCTTAGCACGCAGGTATATCTAGCAGGTATATCTCACTGGTCACCCCCAAAGCCAATTCTTCCATTGGCCGCCTCTCCTTCCAGTTCTCTGCTGCCAATGACTGGAACGAACTGCAAAAATCACTGAAGCTGGAGACTCTTATATCCTAGCTTTAAGCACCAGCTGTCAGAGCAGCTCACAGATCACTGCACCTGTAATTAGCCCATCCAACTATCTCATCCCCATACTGTATTTATTTATCTTGCTCCTTTGCACCCCAGTATCTCTACTTGCACAATCATCTTCTGCACATCTACCATTCCAGTGTTTAATTTCTATATTGTAATTACTTCGCCACCATGGCCAATTTATTGCCTTTACCTCCCTTAGCCTGCCTCATTTGCACATGCTGTATATAGACTTTTTGTACTGTATTATTGATTGTATGTTTGTTTATTCCATGCGTAACTCTGTGTTGTTGTATGTGTCGAACTGCTATGCTTTATCTTGGCCAGGTCGCAGTTGCAAATGAGAACTTGTTCTCAACTGGCCTACCTGACATAAAAAAGTTATTTTTATGTCATTTTACTGTGTTACTTTTGGATTTTATTTCATTTAGTAAATATTTTCTTAACTCTATTTCTTGATTTATGTGTGCTTTGTCTAACAACTGCAGTACTGCTTGTCCATGTGCTAGCTGCCAGCAACAAGCCCAGACGAGCTAGCTAAACGTTGTGTCAGCATCCAGCAGTGATCAACTTGGCGGTTGCATGGTAATGGCATCACCAGCCCAAATTCTAATTGAGCTGGCACCAGTTGTGAAACTGGGCTGTGCTGGCCCGGGTTTCCCTCGATCCAGCTCGAATGTGAGATTTCCATTCGAGCCACCTTGAATTTGGCCCTCATTTGAAGTGCCTGTGGAAATGGGGCTTTATTCCAGTGTCTGCCTGCCAGCTGGAAATCTTTGCCAGTGTGTGTGCATGTGTAGGCTACCTGCCCATCCCCCTCTGAAGCATAGGCTACTGTACCCTGCTGACATTACAAGCGTGATTCAGATATTGGGGAGAGAGATTTTTTATGAGAGAAGAATAGATTCACTTTTTCAATTCTAGTTTAGGATACTATAGTTATCACATTTCACATTGGATTTATTAACTACAAAAAGTTCATTTTGATGCTGCTCTGCACACACAAGATTGTTAGCTGACTAGCTAGCTCCGGTTCAACGTTAAGCCAACTCTCGGAAGTTCAAAGATATTCAAAGTTCCTCCACAGGAGCTGCTCATTCGTATGCAGAATGCATAATTCTGTGGGACTAATTCAGATAATGCATGTCATAACAAGATGCCCAGCACTTCAGGCATCCACCCTATCTCGCTCTCTCCCCACCCGCAAAATTTAAGTTGCATCTCACGCCCCGTACTTGTCTGTCCAATGCATCGACGCAACTATAGCTTGTCCGCACCATAGCACGCTGCTCTATCTCAAAAATATTTTTTTCTGTTCAGAACTAAACAATTGAAAATTATTTTGGTTCTAACCCCTGGTAGTCACCATAATGCTGCTCCTTGGTTATACCCAAGGTACAGTACCGTACAGTCAGCACAATTCTGCTTCACACAGCCAACATACTGTACTAGACCCAGTCAAGGACTCAGACTTGGTTTGATCCAATGCACTAGTTTTATCCAATGCATTTGTTTGATTCAGTTATGGATCAATGTTGCGTTGTTCACTTTACTGATCGAGGAAGGAAACCAAATTGACTGAAAATGTGCCAGAAAAATATTTTTTAAATACTTTAGTCTTTGGCTACTCAGTTGCCGTGGACCAATAGCAATTGGAATAATTTCATTTGGTTGCTTCCACGACGGCGTGTTCCATTCATTTCACAACAAAGTCTCATGTGTCTGCTGATTCTCACACAGCTGACATCTTTCTACTTCAAAAGGCCTTTGCTGTGTCTCCTGTATGCAGGTAGAAAGACATCAAAAGCAGCGCTCATTGTGTGTTGTGTAGTGTGTGCCTTCTAACTATACTGTTGGCTATTTGAGAGCAGTAGCATGCTGGTTATGTTCTCCTTGTTGGGTCTTTGTTTGATCTTCTCCAGTTTTGACAAATGGAGGTAACTCTCAATCATGATTCACATGTCGACTGATCTGCTCCACTGGTCCAAACAATCGCTTGTCCATTACTACAAGTTTAACAAAGACTATTGTACAATAAATGACGTAGCGTTGTCCTAAAGAGTCAAACATTGGTCAAATGAATCCACATCGAGGAGAGATGTGTCTGGAACTATAGTTTATCTTCCTTTAGCACCTCACCTAAATGCAGTGGTGTAAAGTACTTCAGTAACAAATATCTGTACATTTACTTTGCTATTTATATTTTTGACAACTTTTACTTTTACTTCACGACATTCCTAAAGAAAATAATTTACTTTTTACTCCATACATTTTCCCGCACACCCAATAGTACTCGTTACTTTTTGAGTGCTTAGCAGGACAGGAAAAGGGTCCAATTCACACGCTTATCAAGACAACATCCCTGGTCATCCCTACTGAATCTGATCAGGTAGAATTTTACTGGCCGACTTTAACTTTTACTTGAGTCCTTTTCTATTAAGGTATCTACTTTTACCCAAGTATGACAATTTGTGTACTTTTTCCACCACTGTCTAAATGTGCATTCTTAATTTATTTCCTTTCCAGTTGGAGATCATGCTGGAGGCCAAAGTGTGGCGTGAAGCGGCCACACAGGTCTTCTTTGCCCTGGGCCTGGGCTTCGGAGGGGTCATAGCCTTCTCCAGCTACAACAAGCGGGACAACAACTGTCACTTTGACGCAGTGCTGGTCTCCTTCATCAACTTCTTCACCTCTGTGCTGGCCACCCTGGTGGTATTCGCCGTGCTCGGCTTCAAGGCCAACATCATGAACGCCAAGTGTGTTGCACTGTGAGTAGTATACTATAAGCCACTCACTTTTAGAACTGTAGCCTAATCCCCCAACTGTAGCCTCATCCCCCAAATCGTAAATTTTGGTGATTATACTGTAGGCCAATATGCCTGTGACTTGAAGTTAAGCAGATGCTTTTATCGATCATACTTTTCATAGAGACACACAGTATATTCAATGCAATGTATGTGGCCAGTACTTGAATCATGCTGTACCACTGAGCCACGTGACAAGGCCGATATTAGCGTGGTCTTGTATGATAGAGTATCCATTTTGATCTGGTCTTATATTATTTTCAATCTCTCAGGAACACAAAGAAGATAGTTGCTTTGCTAGGGAATGAGGTCAGCCACGACCTGATCCCCCACCACATCAACTTCAGCGCTACTGTGAGTGCTGAGGACTACCAACAGATGACAGAGATCCTCAGAGGGGTGACGGAGAAGGATTACCCGCGCCTGAGCCTGGACTCCTGCAGCATCGAGGAAGAGCTCAACAAGGTGAGGATCCTTTGTCTTCCGACAGCTACATCATTCTAATGCAACGAGTTGGTCGGTGCAGAGGGCCGTCACAACATCTGACATAAGGCAATGGGTGAGGGGGCTTGTAGAATGTAGAATGGTAATATTGTGTCTTTTCGCATCTTTCATGATCATAACAGTCACTTTTAGGTCATTGAAGAAAACACATAAACAGTCATAAAAACTGGTGTCGGACATGGTATCATCACAACAACTGACTTTTGCACCGTCATGTCACAAACCAGGATTAGCTACGCCCAGAGCAATATATTTAGAGAGGTGGGCCAAAATGTTGAATGGACGCCATGTTTGCGCCGGTGAGCAGTCCATTCATCCATACATGATGAGAATTTGGAATCTTGTACATAGCATTGTTTAAAAGTGAGTAAAATGGTTAGAGTGAGGTGTTCTCTCATTTGTGTCTGGGAGTACATTTACATTACATTTAAGTCATTTAGCAGACGCTCTTATCCAGAGCGACTTACAAATTGGTGCATTCACCTTATGACATCCAGTGGAACAGTCACTTTACAATAGTGCATCTAAATCTTAAAGGGGGGGGGGGGGAATACTTATCCTATCCTAGGTATTCCTTAAAGAGGTGGGGTTTCAGGTGTCTCCGGAAGGTGGTGATTGACTCCGCTGTCCTGGCGTCGTGAGGGAGTTTGTTCCACCATTGGGGGGGCCAGAGCAGCGAACAGTTCTGACTGGGCTGAGCGGGAGCTGTACTTCCTCAGTGGTAGGGAGGCGAGCAGGCCAGAGGTGGATGAACGCAGTGCCCTTGTTTGGGTGTAGGGCCTGATCAGAGCCTGGAGGTACTGAGGTGCCGTTCCCCTCACAGCTCCGTAGGCAAGCACCATGGTCTTGTAGCGGATGCGAGCTTCAACTGGAAGCCAGTGGAGAGAACGGAGGAGCGGGGTGACGTGAGAGACCTTGGGAAGGTTGAACACCAGACGGGCTGCGGCGTTCTGGATGAGTTGAAGGGGTTTAATGGCACAGGCAGGGAGCCCAGCCAACAGCGAGTTGCAGTAATCCAGACGGGAGATGACAAGTGCCTGGATTAGGACCTGCGCCGCTTCCTGTGTGAGGCAGGGTCGTACTCTGCGGATGTTGTAGAGCATGAACCTGCAGGAACGGGCCACCGCCTTGATGTTGGTTGAGAACGACAGGGTGTTGTCCAGGATCACACCAAGGTTCTTAGCGCTCTGGGAGTAGCTAGCAAACTAGTCAACTTTAGCCAGTTAGCTTGGGTGCTTGACTGCCGTTGTGAGGTCAGAAACGCCTTCTACCCGGCCAGAGCATCCAGTGTGCACTCTAAGTGCGAAACGCTCTGAATTTACAAAACGACCCAAAGCACACTCTGACACACTGGAGGCAATTTACGAACACCCTAAATATATGGCTCTGGCTACGCCTATCGAATGAACATTCTTTGTGTCGTAACAGTGCAATGTAAACTGTTACTGAATACTATTTTCCACAGACTGCTGTAGACTTGCCTCTAGATGTTGTCTACACACGTCAAGATTTGTCATTCCAATCATGTGAAACCTTAGGGCAAATAGTCTTACTAGAAGTGGATATTACTGACTAATTTACGTAAAACCTTCTTCTTCTTCTTCTTCCCTGTCATCCTTCTCCTTCCTGTCCTCCACCTCCTCAGGCAGTGCAAGGTACAGGCCTGGCCTTCATCGCCTTCACAGAGGCCATGACCCACTTCCCTGCATCTCCCTTCTGGTCCGTCATGTTTTTCCTGATGCTGGTTAACCTGGGCATGGGCAGCATGTTTGGTACCATCGAGGGCATCATCACACCTTTGGTCGACACCTTCAAAGTCCGCAAGGAGTTCCTCACAGGTCAGTCCAAGACGGGATGGAGGAATATATATAGGTCATTATATCTCAATTCACCTTTCTGTGATTCCTCTTAGCTTATCTCCTTGTTTCCTTCTCAATCGTATTGGAGAAGGTCCCTATCGTACCTTCTTCCTCGATGCGTTGTGAAGGAGGACATAAGGAGAGAAGATACAAGGAATTGAGGAAAAATAAAAGAGAGTGTCAGTGTGTGGTAGACCTTTTTCCACAATGTATCCTCAGCTGAACTATACTGATGTGTATTTTCTATAGTAACAGGTCAATTAAGTATTACCTATGTGTATGACGTATTATGGCTCTTTGCTTTAATGCCTTTGGCTCAATAATGATTGCATAATACTAATCCAATGCACAGTAGATGTGTGGCACCAAAGATAATTTCATAATTAGCACAACCACATGTTGATCAATATTGTGCATGAATTCTGTTAATGAGGATGGGTCATTCTTGAATTGCGGTGGTGAACACTTTAAAATGAAAAAACAAATGGGGCAAAATACATGTTCCGTTTTTATTTAACTGTTATTTCAAAATTAAACAAATAGTATGTGCACCACCTGCACAATACTTGCAATGAAAATTACTTCTGAGAAAATTAAAAACAAAAAAATATGAAATGTAGCTAGACTTACCCGTATAAATGGATGAACACTTCATCCTCTCTGTCATGGATGCCATGGTTGCCCTTAGTTTGAAGATGTTATCCGGAGACAGGTGTTTTATTCAACAGCCTTCTGTGTTCTCTTTTTGACTCTCTGTGCATTTTCAATCATACTCTGCTTCCACCAGCGTTCCACTGATTTCAAAACTCGGTCAACTTCTTCCATGACAACAACATTGTTGATCGCCATGTCTTCCCCATCACTGTCATCAAAACACTATACAATGTCTGGTTCAAGGAAAAATGTTGACCTCAGAGAGAGTCAGCATGGCATGATCGTCCTCCAGAAAGTAGTCCATCCCAACGTTTTCCCACTGATCTTTGTCGATGGCGCCTAATAAATTCAGGCCAGCAGTGGTGAGAGCAATAGCAACACTTTTGCAGTTCTTCATGTCTTTCCAAAAAGCTGTGGTAGAAAGGATTATTTACACACACTGAGCAGCTCATGGTATAGACACAAGCATTCCACATGGCAGACCAATCCGAACTCATCTCTCGTCCAGCCCATCCATTATCTCAGCCAATCATGGCTTGCGGGAAGGTTCCTGTATTGTTCCATGGCCAAACCAACTAGGCTCGTAATTTAACAATTGTATTTGCATTTACAAATGGCATACAAGTTTTTGTTATTAAGGAACTTGAAAGTTCATGTTCCAGAAGGCTTTTCTGACAACAACAAAAAACACATTTTAATAAACAAAACAAAAGTTTACGTTCAAGTGCCTCTCCTGTGAAGTAGTGACGTGCGACATACGTCTCGCTTCATGAAACTGGTCACTTATGTATAAGTCCTTAATATTGCAAAACATCTAGTTGCAAGCATTGTAGGAACTACTTGAGGATAGCAAATTGTCCCGCTGGTAATGTGTAGAGGTGTAGTGACATGTTTTGGGTGTTTCGAGATATCTTTCTATTATTTGGAATGCTAGAAAACAAAGAAGGCTATTCAAATACCTTCTTCTTTTTTTACTAGTATAATGTGTCCCTCGGTTTTATGTCATTTGGTGTTACCACCTTGAAAATCACTGATTACGAAGGTATACAAGGATCCAGTGGCAAGCTGCTATTGAGGGAGGGGGTCTCTATTAAAGAAAAATATTAGCTAATCACACCCTTTTAATATGTCATACATTTGAGGATTTTTCATTTATCATTTGGTGTGTCTAAATCCAAAGTGTCACTTGGTGTTAGAACATTTTAATGAAGGGAAATAACATTGTGAGTAAAAAAACGTGTGATTACGTGCGATTTTAGCATTTGTGGCCTCCATTTCAGAAAATCCACATTTACCTCAAATGTATCATCGGTGGTGTTAGTACTCCTTGTGGTAGCATATTGTTATTATCATGGTACACGTTTCATTAAGCTGCCATATTAGTTGATTTAGAAAGGGAAGATCAAATCAAATCTTTTTTTCCAAAATGGCATGCCCAAATGCCACCATAATTCAAGCACCACCCGGATGGCATTTATCCCCCTTGTCCCTTTTGACTAATGTCTGTGTATTCTCCCTCTTGTAACAGTGGGTGTCTGTCTGCTAGCCTTCTTCATCGGCCTGCTGTTCGTCCAACGATCTGGGAACTACTGGGTGGCCATGTTTGATGACTACTCCGCCACACTGCCCCTGCTCATAGTGGTCATCCTGGAGAATGTGGCTGTTGCTTGGGTCTATGGGACTGACAAGTATGTATATGTCAAATGATATACAGAATGTCAGTAATCTGTGGTTTTATTGACTATAATTACACATTTGAAGCTGTCCATCCAAATGCAATGACAAATATTCTTTAAATGCAGTATTCAGAATGAGTTAACCATGAATAGTGAATGAACAACACTTGACTTAAATAGTACCCGCTATCACCTCTGGTATCCTGTACAGGTACTGTATGTTAAACATAATTGCCAAACTCAACACAGTCTAAAGTGTGTACCATTATGTATCCTCACCTTCTGTGGGATCCTTTCCCTGCTTCTCCCCTGTTCCTCCGCCCAGGTTCTTTGAGGACCTGAAGGACATGCTGGGCTTCACTCCGTTTCGGTTCTACTACTACATGTGGAAGTACGTGACCCCCCTGCTGCTCATCCTTCTGCTGGGCTCCAGTGTGATCCAGCTGGGAATGACCCCACCCAGCTACAGTGCCTGGCTAGAGGACATGGTGAGGTGTCTGTGGTCTCTGGTGCAGCTGTCAAATACAGTATTTTAGTTCAGTCGACCTTCGGTTCAATTAATGGGATACACAGGCTTTTGTTATACTCCAGCACCAAAACAAAAATTCAACTACACATCTATATCTCTTTTCTCTTTTTCTATAGTCCTATATTGCCTCCTGTACTTGCCTTCTTTCCTTTATCCACACTCATTTTAAAATACCTAGATACCTGGATGGTTACGTGATAGCCCTCTGCCATATTAGCTTCACCAATCCTCTTGGATTATGAGATCAGCACAGATTTGAGGAGTGGACGTTACACTTAAAACTGATTTAAGATCCTTCCCTGTCTCTCCTAGGCCAGTGAGAAGTCCCTTAAATATCCCCCTTGGGGCCTGGCGGTTTGCATCTCCCTGGTGGTGATGGCCATCATGCCCGTGCCCGTGGTCTTCTTCCTCCGCTACTTCAACATCATCGACGAGAACGCTGGCGTGGTGTCCACCATCTCCTACAAAAAGGGCTGCATCATCAAGGAGAGCGTCAGGCCCGAGGAGGACGATGATGCCAGCCTCATCCACGCCAAGTCGCCCGGCAGCGAAGTGCCCTCTCCCATGCCTGGCAACAGCATCTACCGTAAGCAGAGTGGAGGGGTCCCCGATGCCGCACCCAACGGCCGCTACGGCATCGGCTACCTGATGGCTGACATGCCAGACATGCCCGAGTCAGACTTATAGAGCGACTTGTAGGGCGATGTCTATGGTCCTCCCACCCTACTGGCTGGCCAACCAATCCCTCTCCGTTGCGTTTAGTCATGGGAATCATCATCTGCATATTTTTATTTGTAGTGTTTCAGTATATTCTTTGTAGTTATCGTAGCTGCTCCCCTTCATGTTTTCCTCGTCCCCTTTTGCCGTGAAAACGATTAAAAAGGTGTGTCCACTGTACATATTATTTCCTTTTGTCTTCCCCACCCAGTTGCTCCTTGACTCAGTCCCAAATATATCCTCTCTAGCTCCCAGTCCGGGAGACCTTGTTGACCCCCTAGTGGACAGAACAGGACAGTATTGGTGTAAGCAATAAGGTGGAATCAAACTCCACCAAGGCTACTAATAGTGCTAGGCAGGATAGGTGTGAATTCAATTCTGTAAATTCAGTAAGTAAACTCAAATTAAAATGGTCTTTATTGCTTCTCTATGAAAACAACAATGAATTTGAATTTCTGTCTACTGTCTGAATTGATTGAATTGAAATGGACTTAACCCAAACCTGATTCTAGGATCTGCCAGGGAAAGTCAACAAGGGTCATAGGCTATGTATGGACCAGTGAGGGTTCCATTTGGGACTGGAGCTTCTGTCCACAGTATGTGCCTCCCCCCACTGGCTGTGTACATTATGACTTCACCACTGGCCCAGAGTACTGAGATTAGTAGCAGTGTAGGCGCTTTGGATGACATACTTGTTGACAATGATGCTATGCTGACCACATTTCCTTGATGTAAGTACAATATAGTGCAAACAGCGAAAGGATGGCATTGAAACTGAACCCCCCCAATGATTGATCTAAAAGAAAATGTGTGCCTAAACATGACTGGGGTGGCAGGTAGTCTAGTGGTTAGAGTGTTGGACTAGTAACTGAAAGGTTGCAAGATCAAATCCCCAAGCTGACAAGAATCTGTTGTTCTGCCGCTGAACAAGGCAGTTAACCCACTGTTCCTAGGCAGTCATTGAAAATAAGAATTTGTTCTTAACTGACTTGCCTAGTAAAATAAATATGTTTATAGAATACATGGTGAACATTGTATATTTAAGGTATTCTGTAAATATAATATAGAAATATTATAAATATATTTATCTGAATAGTTTGGATATCAGAACACCTTGTTTTTTGGTAAGAAGTGCTACAAATCCTTAACTCTGGTCTCTTTTTTTGTTTACTGATGTGCTGTCGGTCTATGTAAAGAGTTTGACTCTTCTTGATAACTTGTAAATACTTTTTCCATGAAATGGCTTCAAAACACAATGTATTTTTTTCCCTTTCGAGATTAAAGATCAAACTTGGTCCATGCTTGGCACTGATGTCTATGTAGTTCAGTGTTGTCCTCATCTCACCGTTTGTCTGTCAGGGAAATGTCAACCATGAGTCAGATCAAACAACAGATACAGACACACTCATATTATATTGAGTTAAGGCTACATCAATAGGCAGCCTATTTAACTGTGTTACACTGCTCTCTAGTGTACATATTCTTTATCCCCCTACACTGTGTATAAGACAGTAGTTTTGGAATTGTTAGTTAGATTACTTGTTGGTTATCACTGCATTGTCGGAACTAGAAGCGCAAGCATTTCGCTACACTTGCATTAACATCTGCTAACCATGTGTATGTGACAAATAAAATTTGATTTGATTTGAAAATATTTGTTGAGGTGTTCCACTAGCGGAATACCTGCGCTAGAAAGGTTAACGTGTAAATGTTCATTCATAGTTGTAACATTGGGTTTGTACGTTTACAGATGTAATTTAACGGTTACGTTTCATGTTTCAAGCATGGCTTTTCTTACGATCCTAACAATACATATGTCCAAACTTTTGGCAGCTTTCTGGCTACATAAAAAGATGCGAGAGTTTGTGTTCTTGAAGTATACTACAGAAAATAGTTTCCTCCCATGCAAAAAATAAAATACTGGAATCTTTAGAGCCGATTCGAAGAAGAATCGGATCTTGACACCCAGAAATGGGAGTCGACGGGCAAGGAGTCGAGGAATCGATTATTTTGAAGTCAACTTCCCACCACTAAATGTGTGCCCACAAACTGCCATAGTCTTGTGGCTTGATAATAGAGGGCTGGCAGAAGGGGCGATGATACAATTACTGGGATAAAACCATGCGGCCATCAGCAGCTTTCAAAACTGTCAAACAAACATAAATGATTTTTTTTTTACTAAGTTAGCTAGATGAGTTGATAACGTTAGTTAACAGTCGCTCTCAGTGATAATAGCTCATTTTAAAAGGTTAGCTAACGTTAGTTTGGCAGATTATAGCCACATTAATCTTAGATGACAATACAAAAAAACGAATAATTTAGGTAGCTATACCAATGACACAGCTCAAAGTGAATGGCAAAAACGTTATCCTAACTGAAATTCTTTACGGTCACCTCTGCCGAGTCCGACCAAGAACACACTCGGAAAGTTAGAAAACACAGCAGCCACGCAAAACAGTCTTGAGTGGCAAAAAAATCTGCCCATTAGCTGATTCGCTTTCCAAACACCCAATTTGGTTAATCCTTCCATTTCTGTTGATATGCCCACTTCCAGAGACATTCCATGTATGCAGTTACCCCATGACTCCCAAAAGGCCTTAAAAAGATCGAAAGACGTTTACCTTATGTACATAAGGATATATGAATGAGTGATGGTACAGAGCAGCATACAGTAGATGGTATCGAGTACAGTATATACGTATGCATATTGCATATTGCACAGGGCGGGGTCGAGACCCAGGGTCTCGAGCTTGATGATGAGCTTGGAGGGTACTATGGTGTTGAATGCCCAGCTGTAGTTGATGAACAGCATTCTCACATAGGTATTCCTCTTGTCCAGGTGGGTTAGGGCAGTGTGCAGTGTGGTTGAGATTGCATCGTCTGTGGACCTATTTGGGCGGTAAGCAAATTGGAGTGGGTCTAGGGTGTCAGGTAGGGTGGAGGTGATATGGTCCTTGACTAGTCTCTCAAAGCACTTCATGATGACGGAAGTGAGTGCTACGGGGCGGTAGTCGTTTAGCTCAGTTACCTTAGCTTTCTTGGGAACAGGAACAATGGTGGCCCTCTTGAAGCATGTGGGAACAGCAGACTGGTATAGGGATTGATTGAATATGTCCGTAAACACACCGGCCAGCTGGTCTGCGCATGCTCTGAGGGCGCGGCTGGGGATGCCGTCTGGGCCTGCAGCCTTGCGAGGGTTAACACGTTTAAATGTCTTACTCACCTCAGCTGCAGTGAAGGAGAGACCGCATGTTTTCGTTGCAGGCCGTGTCAGTGGCACTGTATTGTCCTCAAAGCGGGCAAAAAAGTTATTTATAGTCTGCCTGGGAGCAAGACATCCTGGTCCGTGACTGGGCTGGGTTTCTTCTTGTAGTCCGTGATTGACTGTAGACCCTGCCACATGCCTCTTGTGTCTGAGCCATTGAATTGAGATTCCACTTTGTCTCTGTACTGACGCTTAGCTTGTTTAACCTCTTGCTTCTACCTGGCACGCAGGCGTCCCATCTAGAGCTCTGGAAATGCAAATGCGCTACGCTAAATGCTAATAGTATTAGTTAAAACGTTCATTAAAATACACATGCAGGGTATTGAATTAAAGCTACACTCGTTGTGAATCCAGGCAACAAGTCAGATTTCTAAAATGTTTTACGGCGAAAACATAGCACATATTTATGTCAAACCACCACCGCAGACATAGCTCATTAGCATAGCCAAGTAGGAAAAAATATGCAATCAACAAACGCAGGATTTAAAAAAAATCATTTCACTAACCTTTTGAAATCTTCATCAGATGACAGTAATATAACATGTTACACAGTACACAGTACATTCATTTTTTTTCCAATAATCTGCAATATATATCCATAAATCTCTGTTTACAATGACGCATCGTTCAAAAAATGCTACTAAAATGTCAGGAGAAATTAAATAGCTCCGGCAGATAACGTCAGCTAACAAGGAATACACATCATAAACTTTGACTAAATATGCATGTTTTACATATGTATAGGAAGATACACTTCTTCTAAATGCAATCGCTGTGTTACATTTATTTTTAACGTTACAGTTTACGTTTACTAGGCTATACTAGGAGTCGGCGCTCCAAATGTATCATTATGCCTCCTCTATCTTGGAGTCGACAGAAACCCAAAATTAACACATAAATATTCCCTTACCTTTGCTGTTCTTCCATCAAAAGACCTGGAAGGGATTATACTTACCAAAACAGCGTTTAGTTTTCAAGTCTGCGTCTTTCGGTTCTCAAAATAGCCACTTGTCAGTCGAAATGTAGGCAAAATTCAAGTGGATGTGCACCAAAACGTCGAAATTATATATTATATGTCGAGTAAACTTGTCAAACTATGTTCATAATTAAGCTTTAACATGTTATAAAGGTGTACAGCAATTGTGAGGACGAAGCGAAACACACACATCTTTTAATTGATCCTGAAGAAAAGAGAGAGCGGGAGCAGAGCGCGCATAAACGTACACTTTTTTTTCGCGTGACCGAGACCTTTCGGCACGCTCAACGTCTCGTGAGCAAGCGATTCTCACAATGAGAAGCCCCATTGAAAGCAGGCTTCGCGCTGAACACGTAGGAACTGTTCCCAGAGCGGTAGTTGTTTGGGAAGGCGTATACGATGACGTCAAAGTTGGGCCAACTTTTTCCATGACAAGAGAGATTTTGGGAGAATGCATGACCTGAGACTTCTGCTTTACATAGAGACAAAATTTAAACGGTTTTAGAAGCTTTAGAGTGTTTGCTATTCGATAATATTTTTTATATGCATATATTAGCAACTTTTGACAAAAATGTATCCTGTTTTATATGGGTACCCAATTCCTCCAGAAGGGGCAGTAAACAGGGCTAGGCTTAAGAGGTTAATAGCCTTGCGGAGGGAATAGCTGCATTGTGTATATTCGGACATGTTACCAGACACCTTGCCCTGATTAAAAGCAGTGGTTCGCGCTTTCAGTTTCACGCGAATGCTGCCATCAATCCACGGTTTCTGGTTTGGGAATGTTTTTATCGTTGCTATGGGAACGACATCTTCGACGCACGTTCTAATGAACTCGCACACCGAATCAGCGTATTCGTCAATATTTTCATCTGACGCAATACGAAACATGTCCCAGTCCACGTGATGGAAGCAGTCTTGGAGTGTAGAGTCAGCTTGGTCTGACCAGCGTTGGACAGACCTCAGCGTGGGAGCCTCTTGTTTTAGCTTCTGCCTGTAGGCAGGGATCAGCAAAATGGAGTCGTGGTCAGCTTTTCCGAAAGGGGGGCGGGGCAGGGCCTTATATGCGTCGCGGAAGTTAGAGTAACAATGATCCAAGGTTTTACCACCCTTGGTTGCGCAATCGATATGCTGATAAAATTTAGGGAGTCTTGTTTTCAGATTAGCTTTGTTAAAATCCACAGCTGCAATGAATGCAGCCTCCGGATAAATGGTTTCCAGTTTGCAAAGAGTTAAATAAAGTTTGTTCAGAGCCATCGATGTGTCTGCTTGGGGGGGGATATATACGGCTGTGAATATAATCGAAGAGAATTCTCTTGGAAGATAATGCGGTCTACATTTGATTGTGAGGAATTCTAAATCAGGTGAACAGAAGGATTTGAGTTCATGTATGTTTCCTTCATCACACCATGTCCCGTTAGTCATGAGGCATACGCCCCGCCACTCTTCTTACCAGAGAGATGTTTGTTTCTGTCAGCGCGATGCGTGGAGAAACCCGTTGGCTGCACCGCATCGGATAGCGTCTTCCCAGTAAGCCATGTTTCCGTGAAGCAGAGAACGTTGCAGTCTCTGATGTCCCTCTGGAATGCCACCCTTGCTCGGATTTCGTCAACCTTGTTGTCAAGAGACTGGACATTGGCAAGAAGAATGCTGGGAAGTGGTGCGCGATGTGCCCTTTTTAAGGGGTCTGACCAGAACACCGCCTCGTTTCCCTCTTTTTCGGAGTCGTTTCCTTGGGTCGCTGCATGCGATCCATTCCGTTGTCCTGTTTGTAAGGCAGAACACAGGATCCGCGTCGCGGAAAACATATTCTTGGTCGTACTGATGGTGAGTTGACACTGATCTTATATTCAGTGGTTCTTCTCGACTGTATGTAATGAAACCTAAGATGACCTGGGGTACTAATGTAAGAAATAACACGTAAAAAAACAAAAAACTGCATAGTTTCCTAGGAAAGCGAAGCGAGGCGGCCATCTCAGTCGGCGCCGGAATATGTAACTTTAACACATTAACAAGTCCAATACAGAAAATGAAAGAATCTTCTTGTTAATCTACCCATCGTGTCTGATTTAAAAAATGCTTTACAGCGAAAGCACAACATATGATTATGTTAGACCACCGCCAAGTAAAAAAAAAACAGCCATTTTTCCAGCCAAAGATAGGAGTCACAAAAAGAAGACTGCCCCCGCTGGAGTAATTGCGTGCCCATAGTAAACATAATTATTTTTTGTCAAAAGTGGCTAATATATGCAAATAACAAATATTATTGAATAGAAAACACTCTAAAGCTTTTAAAACCGTTTAAATTTTGTCTATGTAAAGCAGAACTCTCAAAATATGCATTCTCCCAAACTATCTCTTCTCATCTGAAAAGTTGGGCCACCTTTGACGTCATCGCAAACACCCTCCCCAAACAGTTACAGCTCCAGGAACAGTCTCCACGTGTTCAGCGTGATCTCAGCTTTCAATGGGGCTTCTCATTGTGAGAATCGCCCGCTCGCGAGAGTTTAAGCACGTGGTAAGCTCCCAGTCACTCAAAAACACCTGTCACTTTTCTGTGAGCAGTGGTCAAGTCCTCTCTTTTTTCCAAGATCGATTGAACGGTGCCTGTGTTTCTGTTTGTTCTCAAAATTGCTGTACACCTTTATAACATGTTAAAGCTTGATTATGAAGTTAGTTTGACAAGTTAACTCGACATATAATATATAATTTCAACGTTTTGGTGCGCACCCACTTCAATTTTGCGTACATTTCGACCGAAATGTGGGTATTTTGAGAACCGAAAGACGCAGACTTGAAAACTAAACGCTGGTTTGGTAAGTGTAATCCCTTCCAGGTCGTTTGATGGAAGAACAACAAAGGTAAGGGAATATTTATGTATTAATTTTGGGTTTCTGTCGACTCCAAGATAGAGGAGTCATTATGCTAATGTGGGAGCGCCGACTCCCTATTATAGCCTAGTGAACGCAAAATGTAACGTTAAAATTAAATGTAACACAGCAATTGCATTTAGAAGAAGTGTATCTTGCTATACATATGTAAAACATGCATATTTAGTCAAAGTTTATGATGTGTATTCCTTGTTATCTGCCGGAGCTATTTCATTTCTCAGGACATTTTAGTAGCATTTTTTGAACGATGCGTAATTGTAAACAGAGATTTATGGATATATATAGCATATTATTGAAAAAAAATGAATGTACTGTGTAACATGTTATATTACTGTCATCTGATGAAGCTCAGTTGGTAGAGCATGGCGCTTGTAACGCCAGGGTAGTGGGTTCGATTCCCGGGACCACCCATACGTAGAATGTATGCACACACGACTGTAAGTCGCTTTGGATAAAAGCGTCTGCTAAATGGCATATATTATTATTATATTATGAAGATTTCAAAAGGTTAGTGAAATTTTTTTTTTATTTTTATCCTGCGTTTGTTGATTGCATATTTTTTCCTACTTGGCTATGCTAATGAGCTATGTCTGCGGTGGTGGTTTGACATAAATATGTGCTATGTTTTCACCGTAAAACATTTTAGAAATCTGACTTGCTGGCTAGATAAACAACTTGTTTATCTTTCATTTGAGCTATTTTACTTGTTAATGTGTGGAGGTTAAATATTTTTAGGAATATTTCTTGCGTTCCCTGTGCCACATTCCAGCTGGGGGGGGGCGCGTTCCCAAATGGGAACGGGTGTCTCTAACAGGCAATGAATGCGACAAAATCCACCTTTTTTTTTAACACACAAGGTATATTTTGTCTGGCAGCAAACATTTGCTACAGGCTGTGGTGTATCCACTACCATATATTCACTAGCATCACTGGTTTTCTCAATTATTTGGTGATTCGATAGGCCTCACTAACCTTTGCCACCTCAATTTTCTTCACCCTTACAGAGCACTCCAGGAACTCGGGATAATGATCCACACCACAATTGCAACACCGTCGTCCTTCTACACACCGTTCTTCAGTATACTCTGTTCGCCTCACACTTGAAACATGGCAAAATCCTTTGAAATTCTTACACTGCAGTGGTTTGGGGATGAACGCTCTTACAGAGTATCTTACAAATCCGAGCTTCACATGCGTAGGTATTTGCTCTTTATCAAAAAACAACAGAACCGACAGACTTTCCTCTTTTTCTCCATTCACCCAGCGGTTCAGACGCGAGCACCAACCACACCAGTAATTCTCTTCAGGTATTCAACCTGAACACCCATCGTCACGGGTGCTCTACTCCAAAGTTCAAACATAACTTATGTTGTCTGGATTCTTTTGAGGCCTTCTGCAATCTTCCTATGAGAAATACAATTAACCAGAATAAGACCACTCTTGATCATTCTGACAGACTCTACTTTTCTAAGCGCATACTTGACCATTTCCGACACCTTAAATGGGTTTCCCCACATATACAACCTTTCTCAACAAACGCATCCCAACAAGAAGCGATTCATTGTCATTTACACATGTATTCTCCACTCCAATTTTAGACAATTTCCTCTTTCTTCCAGTTTATGATACTATTGTCCATTCAGAACATTCATCTTCACCAAATTTACCCGAAGCATTGCGTAATTCGAACTCGGCATCCACTTCCGCCATCTTACTCCTTCCAAACGCACTCCCCCTTCAATAAAGCAACTCTAGCCGAGTGTCACACCCTGGCCTTAGTTATCTTTGTTTTCTTTATTATTTTCGTTAAGTCAGGGTATGACATGGGGGTTTTATGTGTTTTGTCTTGTCTAGGGGTTTGTATGTTTATGGGGCTGTTTCCTGTCTAGGTAAATTGTATGTCTATGGTTGCCTAGATTGGTTTTCAATTAGAGGCAGCTGTCTATTGTTGTCTCTGATTGGGAACCATATTTAGGCAGCCATATTCTTTGGGTATTTTGTGGGTGATTGTTTCCTGTGTCAGTGTTTGTGCCACACGGGACTGTTTTTGGTTAGTTCACGGTCGTTGTTTTTGGTTAGTTCACGGTCGTTGTTTTTGGTTAGTTCACGGTCGTTGTTTTTGGTTAGTTCACGGTCGTTGTTTTTGGTTAGTTCACGGTCGTTGTTTTTGGTTAGTTCACGGTCGTTGTTTTTGGTTAGTTCACGGTCGTTGTTTTTGGTTAGTTCACGGTCGTTGTTTTTGGTTAGTTCACGGTCGTTGTTTTTGTATATCAAATCAAATGTATTTATATAGCCCTTCGTAAATCAGCTGATATCTCAAAGTGCTGTACAGAAACCCAGCCTAAAACCCCAAACAGCAAGCAATGCAGGTGTAGAAGCATGGTGGCTAGGAAAAACTCCCTAGAAAGGCCAAAACCTAGGAAGAAACCTAGAGAGGAACCAGGCTATGTGGGGTGGCCAGTCCTCTTCTGGCTGTGCCGGGTGGAGATTATAACAGAACATGGCCAAGATGTTCAAATGTTCATAAATGACCAGCATGGTCGAATAATAACAAGGCAGAACAGTTGAAACTGGAGCAGCAGCACAGTCAGGTGGACCGGGGACAGCAAGGAGTCATGTCAGGTAGTCCTGGGGCACGGTCCTAGGGCTCAGGTCCTCCTAGAGAGAGAGAGAAAGAAAGAGAGAATTTGTGTTTGTGTTCATGTTTAGTTTTTCTCATTAAAAACCATGGACACCTACCACGCTGCGTATTCGTCCGATCCTTGTTTCACCTCTTCAGAGAAGAAGAAACAGAAATGCTTATGGGGGAGGTGTTGCTGTATATATTTAGAGCCATATCCCTGTAATGCTTAGAGAAGTTATTGTGCCAAATGTTATTGAAGTGTTGTGCAGGTTGGCACATTTCTTTTGGGGTGTCAGTATCTAAAAAACAGATGTGTGAAATGTTTGATAGTGTATGTGATGTAAACAGAAGTATACTTTCTTGGGGACCTGATTATTGACTGGTTTTTATCAAGCTGACCGCTCAACAGATAGCTTCTCACTGTAACCAGTGCCTGTAATCTGGTTCAAATTATTAATCAACCTACCAGGGTGTTCACAAACACTACAGGGACAAGATCATACACATGTATTAATCACAATTTTACTAATAATGTAGAACATGAACCATTCAGTATCCTTGCTAATGCGGCATTTTGAAAGATATCACGAAGAACTGCAAATGTGTTGCTAATGCTCTCCAGTTTCTGAAAGATGATCGTGCCATGCTGACTCTGAAAATGAATCAGACTGAGGAAATCCCTGAATTAGGTAAAAACATTTTCATTGAACCAGACATTGTAGAGTCATCTGAAACGGTGATCAACAGTATTGTTGTAACTAAAGAAGTTGATTGTCACGCCCTGGTCGTAATATATTGTGTTTGTCTTCATTTATGTGGTTAGGCCAGGGTGTGACATGGGTTTATTGTGGTGTGTTTTGTCTTGGGGTTTTGTGGGGTGTTGGGTGTGTGGCTTAGTGGGGTTATCTAGCAAAGTCTATGGCTGTCTGGAGTGGTTCTCAATCAGAGGCAGGTGTGTATCGTTGTCTCTGATTGGGAACCATATTTAGGCAGCCATATTCTTTGAGTGTTTTGTGGGTGATTGTTCCTGTCTTTGCACCAGATAGGGCTGTTTCGGTTTTCACATTTCATTATTTTGTAGTTTCTTCATGTTTAGGTTTTTTTTCTCCTTCATTAAAATATCATGAATCATCATCACGCTGCATTTTGGTCCGACTCTCCTTCTCCACAAGAAAGCCGATACATTGATCCAGTTTTGAAATCAGTGGAATGCCCGGTGGAAGGGGAGTATGATAGCTAATTAAGGTGATGGTGTAACGTCTTCTCCCGCCCTGCATCATGCACTCCTGTCATCCGTTACTCACAACTGCCTTTCCTCGTAACGCTCATCAGCGATATTGGAATCATCTGGACTCACTCATCACCCTATATTCGTCAGTTCTCCAGCTCTGTTCCCCGCTTCTGCATTGATTGTCTTTTGTTTGTGTTACCTGTTTGCTGACGCTGTTCCTGTCTCGTTCCATGTCCGTTATTTATTAAATGTTTTACTCCTCGTACCTGCTTAGTCTCTCCAAACTCATTCCAAAGATAACACACTAGAGCTGACCCCAATTAGTTGCTTGGCTGTTGGTCGAACGAGTTGGTTTTAGTTGAGCAGTAACAAATATATATTTTTGTGCCCATCAGTGAACTAATCCAATGCAGAGGCCTAAACTATAAGCTCATATATGCTTGATCCAAAAATGTGGTCTGAGGCTCCATATGGAGGGTGTGATGCACTTGCGGAGCTTCCAGAGGCATGCAGAGGCCAAATCGAGCTCACAATTCACTACCCATATTTTGTAACAATGTGGAGGGCTCTGTTTAGCTCTGCATTGACATGATTGGTTGAAGGTACAGTAGGTGGGGTGGTACATCCTGTATAAATACAAACTTTCTTGACAACAGCTCTGCACTGCTCCGCTAAGCGCAAGAAGTACCTATGACTGTCCTGACTTCTGCTGAGGCCATATCACCATGAATGCTGCATGGGCCAATGCAGACATCCGATAGACCATGCGCCCAGATGAACAACGCACTTCTCTCTCCAGAATGCGCCCTCTCATGCCAATTTGTGCTCATTCAACTTTATTGTGTGAATTGTTTGTCAGTGTGTATAAATTCCCCATTACATACTTTATCACAGGTAGGTAGTACATTTATTGTAAATTATTTCTATAACTTCTAATCTACAATGTTTGTTACTTTGGTAACGGTAATTTACTTTAATGCATTCAATATTATTATTCCAGTTTTCCAGTTTTCATTGTCGGCATGGACACATTGTTTGCGAAGTGCACAACCTATGTTAAAATTTATTTGGTTATTTTTCCATTTACCAGTTTTGTCATTGTCTTTTATTTGGAGAGTTCTTGTTAATGTTGAGTTAGGACGTGTACACACAGCCAAAGTGTAAATTCAACTAAAACTAAATGTGTTATTTCAACCATCTAACAGCATAACTAAATTCCAGTGGAAAAACAAGGTCTGATTTTTGGTTTAGTTGTCACTCAAATGTCTATCACTGTGATTTCAACCATTTTAAAGCGCAGCAAAATTAAAATGGGAATACATTGTCAGATATTTTGTTAATTTATACAACAGATTAATGATATATCAATGTGCTTCATCTAATAGCAGAACCAAATAACCTGGATTGCAGTTGAGATCACATTAAAAATGCATGGTGAAATTGATAAATGAATTTTGAGATTATGCACAGATTATTGCAGCAATTGTGTTTTTATTTAATTTTACTAGGCAAGTCAGTTAAAAACAAATGAGTTCTAATTTACAATGATGGTCTACCCCAGCCTCCCCTAACCCGGATGACACTGGGACAATTGTGCGCCACCCTATGGGACTCTCGATCACGGCTGGTTGTGATTCAGCCTGGGATCAAATCAGGGTCTGCAGTGACACCTAGCACTGAGATGCAGTGCCTTAGACTGCTGCGCCACTCAGGAGCCACAAGATCGACACAGACCTGTGATGACTTATGCATGTTATCTTGAACATACAAGCTTTATATACATAAGAAAAAATGTATAGTTACAGTAATCTCAACATGTGGCCATGGATGTTTTAAGGTTGAATGTTACATTAGTTTGCAAGTTAGCTGTATTTTTTTTAAGTAGGCCTAATATTGAATATAATCGATACTATTTCAACCGCAACTCTCTTTTTCAGTAGGAGAGGGAAAGGCAATGGCTGCCCAAACTCTGTTGCACATTCAAAACGCTACTGGCACCCGGCCATACAATGACGCAATGTTATCTTTCTTGCTCATTTTTAAAAATAAAAGCCTGAAACTATGTCTAAAGACTGACACCTTGAGGAAGCGATAGGAAAAGGAATCTGGTTGATATCCCTCTAAATGGATCAAAGGCAGGCTATGGAACATGAGGTTTTCAAAATAGAGGCCACTTCCTGGTTTGATTTTCCTCAGGGTTTCACCTGCAATATCAGTTCTGTTATACTCGCGTACAATATTTTGACAGTTTTGGAAACTTTAGAGTGTTTTCTATCCAATACTAATATGCATATATTAGCAACTGAGACTGAGGAGCAGGCCGTTTAGTTTGGGCAACTTATTCATCCAAGCTACTCAATACTGCCCCCCCCAGCCATAAGAAGTTAATTCTTTACCTTATATTTTTGGTTGAATTGGAGACATGAATCTAATATCATTTTTGTAACATGTCGACAACATTTGAAGGCGATGTACCTTCTTGGATAGTTCCATCTGTCCAGTCTGGCTTTAATTCCAGTTTTGTCCACCAAAAAAATTATATGTTGGATTCATGCCTTTAATCGAAATTACAGAATAGGACTAAATCATATCAAACTTTAAATGCACTTTAAATAAAGTTTAATTTAATTTAGTCCTATCGTTAAACCTAGATTTGTGAATCCAACATATACATTTTTAATTTGTAGATAAACTGGAATTAAAGCCAAGTCAATGGCATAGATGGAACTCTCCAAGCAGAAGATGCAGTGGGGCAAAAAAAGTATTGTCAGCCACCAATTGTGCAAGTTCTAGTATTTAAAAAGATGTGATAGGCCTGTAATTTCCATCATTGGTACACTTCAACTATGACAGACAAAATTAGAAAAAAATCCAGAAAATCACATTAGGATTTGTTAAGGAATTTATTTGCAAATTATGGCGGAAAACTATACTTATTTTCCACCATAATTTGCAAATAAATTCATAAAAAACCCTAATGTGATTTTCTGGATTTTTGTTCTCTCATTTTGTCTGTCATAGTTGAAGTGTACCTATGATGAAAATTACAGGCCTCTCATCTTTTTAAGTAGGAGAACTTGCACAATTGGTGGCTGACTAAATACTTTTTTTGCCCCACTACATATCCTTCAAATGTTGATATTTGGTTTCGTAATATAATTGTATTTGAAATCAACCAGAGTTGAAACGCTAAATATCATCATTGATTATTGATTAAGTATGGTCACATTTCATTTTCTCTGTTATACCTTTGGAACAACTTTGTCAGCAACAGTCAGTCGGTTTAGTTTTTAAGTAGAGATCTCTCAACAATCATTCTCATGATAGCACATTGTCAGTAACTAATATCATAGCTGGGCTGGGTAGAACTTTGAATGGGAGACCCAAGCGTAGCTACAGTACAATTAAATAGATACATTTTCCAGTAGGATGTGCTGCCCAGACAATGTTTTTATATTGGATACAACATTAATCTGATCTTGTTTTAAAGGAACAAATTCCACATATTTTATAAAAGTTGTCTATGTTGAAATGACATAATCCTGTTGTTTAAATCTAATGTATTTTCCATGTAGATTATAAAAATTTAATAAATATTATATTGCCACCCTTGCACTTTTCTTAAATCATTTCATATTTTCCTCTGGTTGAAAATCCAATAAAAAGGTCTCTTCACCTCTTTATTGCATTTTCAACACTGCAGAACCAATTTGACATGTAGGTCATTTAGCAGACGAGCGACTTACTGTACAGTAGTGAATGCAGACGTTTTCACACTTTATTTCCCAACTGGTCTCCTATGGGAATCGCACCCACAACCACGGCGTTGCAAAAACCATGCTCTACCTACTGAGCCACCACAAGCCATTCTAATTGGAATATTTTTACTTAGATTATTGGCACGCCAGAGCTAGTACTTGTTCGCACAGCCTTTGGCCAAGATAACTGCCAACAAACTCTTCTTGTAGCCGTCATTAATGAGCTTGCTGCACCTTTCAACTGCAATTTGGCACACACTTCAACAGCAAACGTCTCTAATCCTTCATTGTCTGAGGGATGCCCTTCGCCAACTGCTGTTCCCACATGAAACAAATATTACAGTTTACTACTACAGTCCTTACTATATAATTGTAAAGTTAACTGTCGAACACTGTGTAATACTATACTACACACTGTGTAGTATACTATAAAATACTGCAGTATTACCCACAATGTATTGAATACTACAGTAATGTCCGCAAAAACACTACAGTCTGCAAAAACACTACACTTTTTAAAACTATAGCAAATACTGCAGTTTCCTATTTGCATATACCCTGCTCATTTCTATCTCCCATTATGCAATTTGGGCTACCCATAAGTAAGAAACCGACATGCCAAGTATAGACCATATATTGTGTTTCCTATAGGTTATAGAAAACAGCAGAAGCTCTGAACAATCCATTCAGACCCCAGTTGAAAATGTGCTCTTCAAGAATTTCGTCAGCAGGTTTCCTGAAGTAGAAAGTCTCCGTTAATTAAACAAAAACGCTATAATAAATACTACAGTATTTGGACACTCTGACAGAGCACTAGCGTTCCTCTGTGGAGATGGGAGAACCTTCCAGAAGGACAACCATCTCTGCAGCACTCCACCAATCAGACCTTTATGGTAGAGTGGCCAGACGGAAGTCACTCGTCAGTAAAAGGCACATGACAGCCCGCTTGGAGTTTGCCAAAAGGCACCTAAAGACTCTAAGACCATGAGAAACAAGATTATTTGGTCTGATGAAACCAAGATTTAACTCTTTGGCCTGAATGCCAAGCGTCACGTCTGGAGGAAACTTGGCACCCTCCCTACGATGAAGCATGGCCGTGGCAGGATCATGCTGTGGGGATGTTTTTCAGCGGACTGGGAGACTAGTCAGGATCGAGGTAAAGATGAACAGAGCAAAGTACAGAGAGATCCTTGATGAAAACCTACTCCAGAGATCTCAGGACCTCAGACTGGGGCAAAGGTTCACCTTCCAACAGGACAACATATTCCAGTCTGTGCTAGCAAAACATTCCTGTAGTGTAGCCTCCTCGTCATTTGAACACTTCCGTATTGAGCGAGTCGCTGGTACTTCCTGCTTTAGTTTTTGCTTTTAAGCAGGAATCAGGAGGATATAATAATGGTCAGATTTGCCAAATGGAGGACGGGGGAGAGCTTTGTATGCATCACTGTGTGTGGAGTAAAGGTGGTCTAGGATTTTTTTCTCTCTGTTTTTTTCTCTGCTGGTAGAAATTAGGTCAAATGGATTTAAGTTTGCCTGCAGTAAAGTCCACGGCCACTAGGAGTGCCGCTTTTGGGTGAGAATTTTCTTCTTTGCAAATGGCCTTACAGAGTTGGTTGAGAGTGGTTATAGTGCCAGCTTCGTTCTGTGGTGGTAAATAGATGGTTACGAATAATATAGATGAGAACTCTCTTGGTAGATAGTGTTGTCTTCAGCAAATCATAAGGTACTCTACCTCAAGAGAGCAATACCTCAAGACTTCCTTAATATTAGACATCGCCCAACAGCTTTTATTGACAAATAGACACACGTATGTCATCAATTTTGTTTTCCAATGATTGCACGTTTGCAAGAAGAACGGATGGCAGTGGGAGTTTACTCGCCTGCCTACGGATTCTCAGAAGACTGCCTGATCTGCGGCCCCTTTTCCTGCTTCCTTTTTTCACAAAAAAAGGCTTGGATCTGCGCCTGTAAAAGGCGTGGATCTGTGCCTGTTCCAGTGAAAGCAGGATATCCTTCTCGTCGGACTCGTTAAAGGATGAGTCTGATGTCCGGGAGTTATTTTCGGTCATAAGAGACGTTAGCAGCAACATTATGTACACAATAAGTTAACTTAAAAAAATATAGCACAATTGGTTGGGAGAATGTAAAACGTCAACCATGTTCTTCGGCGTCATCCTATCTACCACGTCCATCAATAGACTTACCTGCTGTACTATTAGTCAACCAGGAGATGGAGCTATTTGTCAACCTGAGGTACCTGAGAACTCTGAGAGAACCACATTATGTACAGAACAGAACCATTTACCTCCCCCAAATGCAATGCTTCCATAGAAACATTCTACGGCATATTTGAAAAGTATGTAGGTGAGCTATTGAAAGACAAACATAATAATCTGAGTAGAGATGAGAGAATGTCTCTTAAGGACTTAGAATCAGATCTCTCAATTATCCACAAAAAAAATGACAAAGGAGGAGGAATTTGTTTACAAAACAAATGTGACTATGTGAATGAATGTTGCTGACATTATATCCCCATAAGCTTTTAAAGAAGCAGCAGCTACTCTTCCTGTGGTCCATAAATCAACACAAAACATGACAAGTTAAACACTCATACACTGATAGACAAAGGACAGTGACACACATTTAAAATACAACTAAATAAAACCAATACAAACAATACAACTAAAACGAATACAAACCTGACAACAACAATAATGTATTCATTAGTTTGTGTGTCCCCTCAGGATAAATTAGCTAGCTACAGCAAGCTAGCTAAATAGGACAAATTACCTAGCAAGTGCAAGCTAACTAGCTAAATTGCCATACATGTTTAATGCTTTTCGACCTGTCCCCAAATGAATGTCATTGGTTCAGAGTTTGTTATGATATTTTAACCTGCGTGTCGTGATTGCGTTTGGTGTAGGGGGACAAAATACATTTATGCACGATAGCACACGATGGCGAATGCGCACAGCCGGTTTGGGTTCCGTGTAATTCTGGTGACTTGATTGTAGATGCTTGGCTGCTCTTTTATCCACAATAGGAATCTCTTCATGTAGGTAGCCTACCCACACTCTATATGTGAGCTGTTGGCTAGAGTGCATGTGTGAAAACCAGAGTGGGCACATTCGCTATATAAAGTCATTTCTTTTGTGAAAAATCTCATAGTTGAATATACAATGGAAACCTATTTTTTATTTGGTACATTGGAATTAACATTTTAGTCATGTAGCGGACATTCTTATCCAGAAGATCTTATCTAGTTAGTGCATTCATCTTGAGATAGCTAGGTGAGACAAAGTCAGTGCTATTATAGGCCAAGACAAGTGCAAGGTTGTTTGTGTGTGTGTGTGGGGGGTAATAAGACTGAGATGTCTTACTTAAGATACTCTTTGAAGAGGTAGGGTTTCAGACGTTTTTGGGAAGATGGGCAGCGACTCTGCTGCCCTAGCATGAGAGGGAAGCTGGTCCCACCATTGGGGTCCCAGGACTGGACTGAGCAGGAGCTAACCTACAGTAGAGGTGGGATGGCCAAGAGATCAGAGGGGATATGACGAGTGCCTTTATTAGGACCTGCATCGCTTCCTGTGTGAGGAAAGGTTGTACTCTACGGATGTTGTAGAGCATGAACCTGCAGGAGCGAGTCACTGCTTTGATGTTTGATGAGAACGACAGGGTGTTGTCCAGGGTCACACCAAGGTTCTTTGCACTCTGGGAAGGGGAAACGGTGGAGTTGTCGACCGTGATGGAGAGGTCTTGGAGTGGGCAGGCCTTCCCGGGGAGGAAAAGCAGCCCTATCTTGTCGAGGTTGAGCTTGAGGTGGTAGGCCAACATCCAAGGTGGGATGTCTGCCAGGCATGCAGAGAAGTTTGTCACCATCTGGGTTACAGAAGGGGGGGATGAGAAAAGTAGTTGAGTGTCTCCCGCATAGCATTGGTAGGAGAGACCATGAGAGCATATGACAGAGCCGAGTGACTTTGTGTATAGAGAAAAGAGGAGAGAGCCGAGAACCGAGCTCTGGGGACACCATTAGTGAGAGCACATGGTGCAGACAAGATACGCTCTACACGCCACGTGGTAGAAGCTACAAAAAGCAAAATTAAATAACCAGAAAATAACTAGGTAAGATATTCAAGTGAGAGAGTGGTGTGGAGCCTTCCTCTCTTTCCTTCCTTGAATAATTCCACAGAACAACTTGGCAGAATGTCTTAGTTTCGGGCGACAATCTTCGTTTTGGGCAACAACACACTGCTTGACAAGACCGTGGCATACAGCTGCCACTGAAAAACTATGGTCGACTGAATCCCTAGCAGAGGTGAAGAAAAAGACCTCATCCAACAGACACACACACCAATTATCAGAAAGCTATCACAGATTGACCTGAAACCAGTTGAAGTCAATGGGTGTGTTTGAGTAGTAAGGTTAAAACAACCGACCGTAGACGAAAGCTGAGGACTGAAGTCGGGGGAGGTGCATCTGCGATAGCTGAAAGTTGGACATTAATGTGGTTATCCAACAGCAAGGTTCAGATCAACATGGCAGTGTTGCCATTGTTTTTTATTTTATTTAACTAGGCAAGTCAGTTAAGAACAAATTCTTATTTACAATGACGGCCTACCCCGGCCGAACCCTAACCCGGACAATGCTGGGCCAATTGTGTGCCATCCTATGGGACTCCTAATCATGTCCGGTTGTGATACGGCCTGGAATCAAACCAGGGTCTGTAGTGACACCTCTAGCACTGAGATGCAGTGCCTTAGACGGCTGTGCCACTCAGTAACCCCAATAATATTATAGGTTTTCTTTCAAATATTTAAAAAAAACTTCTACACCCATATCACACCCTCACAAACGGATATCACGTGTGTACATTATACAATCAATTAATGAGAGAGAACCTAAATCACATTTATTTAGTCACTGTAGGCTAAACTTATCTGCACCACCACGCACCTGTCTGGTAATGTTGAACGCCTCCTCTCCTACTCAGCCTCCCGACAAAAGCTTCTCCCAAGTGGGTGTGACACCTGCTCCTGTTGACTGCTGCACTGATGCTGGGATCCCACCTGGCGATCTGCTTCCTGTCTGCCCTGGCCTGTCTCCCCCTGCCTGGTACAGGTATCCCCGCCTCACTCCCCCTTCTCTCCCGAGCAAAGCTAAGAGCACAAACGCACACACACACACACACACACATACACCGCAGACTTTGGACTGACCGGATTTTTTATGTAGGATATTTAACTTGTGAATCTTATTATATGAGCTTTACTCAGAAACACTTTAATTAATTAGCAAAGGCCAACTATTTATTTATTTTATCTCAGACTTTTATAGCCGACTGGACATAGAGAGCTACTCTCACATAATTTTATTTGGGCGAGTCTAGTGACTCTTTGAACTTGGCTAGCCCCAAGCCGTTTTACTTCTTGTTTGTGTTTAATGCTATCTGCTCCATGACTCGTGCATGGTTTGTTGACTATGAACTTGGTCATTTACCCGACCGTGGGACAGACAATGTTGGTTCCCACACTCACAACTCTGACTCTCTATTGATTACACAGACTCTTGGCCTCCCATCCTATTCAAATCTTCTCACGCCGGCTTTGTTTTCATGTTATCTGATGAAATTGCTGTACAATATGACCTTGTTGCCATCGGATGCACATTCAAGGTCCCAAAAACTCAACACTGCAAATCTCTCTCTGTTCCCTGCTGTGCCCTGATTTTATTACTGCTGATGAAATCTGGAAATGTACACCCTGGCCCGTCTACTGTTACGAGCCCTAATTCTGACTTGTGCTCTGAGGATTTCTGCTTCACTGATTTCTGCTCTCGTAAAAGCCTGGGTCTTCTGTACGTTAACACTAGAAGCTTTTACCTCAAATGTACACTAGACAAGTTGGGATCTTTTTGTTTCTGTAAAATGGAAAGTGCAGTCCAGGATCTTAAGCACAATACGTTTGTGGATTTGTAACATATCATACGAATTGCAAAAAAAAATGTATTATCAAAATGTATTTTTTTGCAGTTGGAACATATCATATGAAACGGATGATGTTGTACACAATTGGATGATGTAGTACAGTGTTTTCCAACTCCACAAATGTTGGCTGAAGCCCCGGACAAAAACACCTGACTCAACATATTTGACAGGTAGAATCAGGTGTGTGGTTCGGGGCCACAAGAAAAATATGTCCTGAAAGACCAGAGGACCGGAGTTGGGGAACACAGATGTTGTACACAAAAAAAAACAGGGACCAGTTTTGGCTCATGAGCACCACTTTCAAACTACTGGCTGACATGATACAATATTTCTGGAGCATCACATTAATTATGGGAGAAATGGTGGTGGTAACGCCTTTACGCAAAAATATTGATATAATTACCATCATATCGAAGTCAACTTGGAGTCACGCGATGATATGTTGTGTGGTCCTCCCAGAACCTCTCCTCCCAGAACCTCATGCTGTTTATTAGGCTACAGATGAACTAAGTGATGATGAACTTCACAGGGTGGTGAAAGTCCACAGTGATGAGGGTGATGCTCCTTTCCAATAAATATCGAAGGTCTTATTCTGGTGACATGATGATAGATGCCTGGCTACCATTTGATAATTTAAAAAAATAATAATAATCTCATCATGTACAGTTGAAGTCGAAAGTTTACATACTCTTAGGTTGGAGTCATTACAACTCGTTTTTCATCCACTCCACACATTTCTTGTTAATAAGTTAATAATCTATATTTTTGGCAAGTCGGGTAGGACATTTACTTTGTGCATGGCACAAGTCATTCTTCCAACAATTGTTTACAGACAGATTATTTCACTGTATCACAATTCCAATGGGTCAGAAGTTTACATACGCTAAGATGACTGTGTCTTTAAACAGCTTGGAAAATTCCAGAAAATTATGTCATGGCTTTAGAAGCTTCTGATAGGCTATTTGACATCATTTGAGTCAATTGGAGGTGTACCTGTGGATGTATTTCAAGGCCTACCTTCAAACTCAGTGCCTCTTTGCTTGACATCATGGGAAAATTAAAGGAAATCAGCCAAGACCTCAGCAAAAAAATTGCAGACCTCCCACAAGCCTGGTTCACCCTTGGGAGCAATTTCCAAATGCCTGAAGGTAACCCGTTTATCTGTACAAACAATAGTATGCAAGTATATACACCATGGGACCACACAGCCGTCATACCGCTCAGGAGGGGAGACGCATTATGTCTCCTAGAGATAAACATACTTTGGTGTGAAAAGTGCGAATCAATCCCAGAACAGCAAAGGACCTGGTGAAGATGCTGGAGGAAACAGGTGCAAAGGTATCTATATCCACAGTGAAACGAGTCCTAAATTTACATATCCTGAAGGGCCGCTCAGCAAGGAAGAAGCCAATGCTCCAAAACCACCATAAAAAAGCCAGACTACAATTTGCAACTGCACAATGGGACAAAGATTGTACTTGTCATCCTGTCTGATGAAACAAAAATAGAACTGTTTGGCCATAATGACCATCGTTATGTTTGGAGGAAAAAGGGGGAGACTTGCAAGCCGAAGAACACCATCCCAAACGTGAAGCACGGGGGTGGCAGCGTCATGTTGTGGGGGTGCTTTGCTGCAGGAGGGACTGGTGCACTTCACAAAATAGATGGCGTCATGTGGAGGGAAAATTATGTGGGAAGCTTGTGGAAGGCTACCCGAAACGTTTGACCCAAGTTAAACAATTTAGAGGCAATGCTACCAAATACTAATTGAGTGTATTTAAACTTCTGACCCACTGGGAATGTGATGAAAGAAATAAAAGCTGAAATAAATCACTCTCTCTACTATTATTCTGACATTTCAAATTCTTAAAATTAAGTGGTGATCCTAACTGACCTACAACAGGGAATTTTTACTAGGATTAAATGTCAGAAATGGTGAAAAACTGAGTTTAAATGTATTTGACTAAGGTGTATGTAAACTTCGGACTTCAAGTGTATCAAGTAATTCACCCACAAAACTGACTGAGTGTGGACTAAACAGGTGTGACCTGGAAAAACGTCCAGGACAGAGTGAGATGTAGGACATTCGTCAACTGCCTATGAGTTTAAGTCAAGTAAATTTCATGAAATCCTCAGAGGTACACCAAGATAGCCAGAAGCATCTCATAGGCTAGAATGAAATGAAAGGGCACTTGGGGCGTATTACATACCAACTGCTATTGCTCTCAACCATGTCATTGTGTGTAGCCTACAGTATAATTGTGGGTGTGTTTGGGGGAAAAGCAATTCTGTTCAAACCAAATGGTCGACTAAATGTGTTATATTTTATTATGTTCTATTCTACAATGCATTCAGTAGAAGACAAGTCTCATCATTTTTTGGGAAGATTTGATGATCTGACTGATAACAACCAGCATCATGGTCCTAATGGAAAACAGACTATTAATTTGTGAG
This sequence comes from Oncorhynchus gorbuscha, assembly GCF_021184085.1. Taxonomy (NCBI): domain Eukaryota; kingdom Metazoa; phylum Chordata; class Actinopteri; order Salmoniformes; family Salmonidae; genus Oncorhynchus; species Oncorhynchus gorbuscha. Next base: position 244,972 of record NW_025745389.1, on the reverse strand, counting down.
GATGATATTCCAAGATTAGACCTGGCATGAAGTCACTCACTACATTTCTTCAAAATCTCGAAATTGGAATTGATCTCCATCCAACTAGATCTCACGGTTTAACCAAGTTGACTTTTACCGATTCTGACGTTTATCCACGTTTCTTCAAACGTCAAATTCTATTTCGATGACAATTTTGAGGCATCTGGCTGCTTCATGCGCATTGTGATGTCAACTCTCAACCTTCACAGACAGAGCCCGTCGAAGAAGGCGTGGTTTGGTGACGCATTGCGACTCGAGCAGAATCGGTGTGCCGGGGAGGCGTGTGTCCCTCTCCCATCCAAAGAGCCTGGAAGCAAACCAGCCGCAAAAGCAACTGGATTTAAGGCAACAGTATTGACGCTCCAACAGAATGCCGCCAAAGAATGCATTATAGCTGGAAATGCAAGGGGGCACCAAACAAGCGCAGTATTTTATTGAAAATCTCTATTATGCTTATAATAATCTGAAATATGGCTGAAGTGAAGTCGAGGTGAGTTGCTCTGTTGCTCAGACAACTTGCTCTCGGGAGCTGCGCACTCATCTCCATCCCGTTTTGTCGGATGAAAATAAACGGATAGATAGCCTACACTCGTTTTTGTTCTTCTATTATTCGATAATCACTCAACTGTAGAATCATGTCGATGGGACAGGACGAAAGCTCAGTCCGGGTGGCTTTGAGGTAAGTCTTCAAGCCCTACATTTAATTGCTTTGCATTTGCATAGATGCAACTGTCGGCACAATTATGTAGATTCGTCTCAGGCCTTGCATAATTTTTGGGGGCCACAGTGTCCAGTCTACGCGCTTTATGATTTCATAGAAAGATTGTGATGCGTTTGTAACCAACAGGTCTATATTTTGATGTCAAATGTGTTGCCATATGATACGATGGTCTTTGAGGACGCAGACTATAGGCTAATTCAAACCACTGCATCTATTGTGCGTAGGACAATATGAATTTAGGAATTTGCAGTTGATAGTTTACATAAACCACAATCCCAAGGCTTCTGAGTCGTAGAATTACTAAAGAAATGTGTTAGGCCCTACACTGTATCCATGCATGACGCAGCATCATCACACGCCTCCAAAAAGAAACTGCAGGGTGCACAAATGGCAAGTGCCATCGCCCAAATTCCTCACACACCGGTCAAGTAATGGATGATATCAGCCTTGTTTTGTAACGGCTGAACTGTTGGAAAGACAGATCTGGCATTTATAGCTCTTTGGCCCGGTGCCCGAAGTCTCGGGCATCCTTTCAAAAAGAAGACAGTTGAGCGATAGTTGATCAATGAAAGGAGCTTTTAGTCACGGTCTTCAAGGAAGAGACAGCCAACCGTTTCCTAGGCTAGAGAGCTCTGACTGTGAAATGGATTCTGTGAAATGAATTCTTTGTTTACAGTGAAGAAAACATTGCAATGGCCTTATTGAGCTCATAAGCCCACAGATAGAGTGCAGTAAAGAATGCATTATGTTGTTCATACTTAAAGCTATCAAATGTGTTAGTCATTGGATCCTGAAATCCTTTGTTAGTCCCTGAGACAGGCTTGTCTTTTTCACATAAAGACAGTTGAATGAATGAGTGATCACAAATCTGTGTTCTTGCTGAATAAGGGCCGCTCCCTACTAGGAGGACACATGCTGAGGTGGCACACTGACAGAAATATCTAGTGGCACAATGGGTCATTTGGCACAAATATAGTACCAGCCTTTCACTTTGTGTTTGTCTGCTTCCATCTCTCTCTCTCTCTTTATCTCACACACGCACGCACACTGTAATTAAGTGTGAATATTGTGAAGTTAGCCCTATCTTTTAAATGTGTTAATAATGGCTGACACATCCCGCTGACTGATACTGTTCTCTATGGTACTTTACGACCACGGTCTCCATAGTAACCAGCCATCAGAAATCACTGAGAGTCTTTTGACCCGGGCTCCATCGCGTGTGTAGGTGCATGTGTACATATGACGCAGGCTCCATCGTGTGTGTGTACAGTGCCTTGCAAAAGTATTCAAAAGTATTTACTTGTTTCAAAAAATGCACAACAAAAATAAAACAGAAAAGTGGTGTGTGCATATGTATTCACCCTCTTTGCTATGAATCCCCTAAATAAGATCTGGTGCAACCAAGTCCACCTGTCTGCAATCTAAGTGTCACATGATCTGTCACATGATCTCAGTATATACAGTGCCTTGCGAAAGTATTCGGCCCCCTTGAACTTTGCGACCTGATCCAAAACATAAAGCAAAATCTACAATGGAATGGTTCAAAAATAAACATATCCAGGTGTTAGAATGGCCAAGTCAAAGTCCAGACCTGAATCCAATCGAGAATCTGTTTAAAGAACTGAAAACTGCTGTTCACAAATGCTCTCCATCCAACCTCACTGAGCTCGAGCTGTTTTGCAAGGAGGAATGGGGAAGAATTTCAGTCTCTCGATGTGCAAAACTGATAGAGACATACCCCAAGCGACTTACAGCTGTAATCGCAGCAAAAGGTGGCGCTACAAAGTATTAACTTAAAGGGGCTGAATAATTTTGCACGCCCAATTTTTCCGTTTTTGATTTGTTAAAAAAGTTTGAAATATCCAATAAATGTCGTTCCACTTCATGATTGTGTCCCACTTGTTGATTCTTCACAAAAAAATACAGTTTTATATCTTTATGTTTGAAGCCTGAAATGTGGCAAAAGGTCGCAAAGTTCAAGGGGGCCGAATACTTTCGCATGGCACTGTATATATATACACCTGTTCTGAAAGGCCCCAGAGTCTGCAACACCACTAAGCAAGGGGCACCACCAAGCAAGCGGCACCATGAAGACTAAGGAGCTCTCCAACAGGTCAGGGACAAAGTTGTGGAGAAGTTCAGATCAGGGTTGTTGTTTTTTTTTATATCCAAAACTTTGAACATCCCACTGAGCACCATTAAATGCATTATTAAAAATGGAAAGAATATGCCACCACAAAAAAACCTGCCAAGAGAGGGCCGCCCACCAAACCTCATGGACCAGGCAAGGAGGGCATTAATCAGAGAGGCAACAAAGAGACCAAAGGTAACCCTGAAGGAGCTGCAAATCTCTACAGCGGAGATTGGAGTATCTGTCCATAGGACCACTTTAAGCCGTACACTCCTCAGAGCTGGACTTTACGGAAGAGTGGCCATTGCTTAAAGAAAGAAATAAGCAAACACGTTTGGTGTTTGCCAAAAGGCATGTGGGAGACTCCCCAAACATATGGAAGAAGGTACTCTGGTCAGATGAGACTAAAATTGAGCCTTTTGGCAATCAAGAAAAATGCTATGTCTGGCACAAACCCAACACCTCTCATCACCCCGAGAACACCATTCCCACAGTGAAGCATGTTGTTGGCAGCATCATGCTGTGGGGATGTTTTTAATCGGCAGGGACTGGGAAACTGGTCAGAATTGAAGGAATGATGGATGGCGCTAAAAACAGGGAAATTATTGAGGGAAACCTGTTTCAGTCTTCCAGAGATTTAAGACTGGGATGGAGGTACACCTTCCAGCAGGACAATGACCCTAAGCATACTACCAAAGCAACACTCGAGTGATTTAAGGGGAAACATTTTAAATGTCTTGGAATGGCCTAGTCAAAGCCCAGACCTCAATCCAATTGAGTGTGAGATTGCTGTACACCAGCAGGAACCCATCCAACTTGAAGGAGCTGGAGCAGTTTTGCCTTGAAGAATGGGCAAAAATCCCAGTGGCTAGATGTGCCTGTCATATAGAGACGTAATCCAAAAGACTTGCAGCTGTAATTGCTGCGAAAGGTGGCTCAACAAAGTATTATCTTTGTGGGGACGGTAAATAGTTATACACTCTCAAGTTTTCAGTTTTTTTGTCTAATTTCATGTTTGTTTCACAATAAAAAAATAGCTTGCATCTTCAAAGTGGTAGGCATGTTGTGTAAATCAAATGATACAACCACCCCCAAAAAAATCTATTTTAGTTCCAGGTTGTAAGGCAACAAAATAGGAAAAATGCCAAGGGGGGGTGAATAATTTTGCAAGGCACTGTAGGCGCATTTGTACATATGACCCAGGCTCCCCAGTGTGTGTGTGTGTGTGTGTGTGTGTGTGTGTGTGTGTGTGTGTGTGTGTGTGTGTGTGTGTGTGTGTGTGTGTGTGTGTGTGTGTGTGTGTGTGTGTGTGTGTGTGTGTGTGTGTGTGTGTGTGTGTGTGTGTGTGTGTGTGTGTGTGTGTGTGTAGGTGCATGTGTACATATGAGTCCCCTATTTATTGGTATTATTTTTTCCGTGGTTTCAGGTTTTTGTTAAATTAAACAAATACTAATAGAGGGATACAATGTAAAGATAGGAAGAGTCCCACCAACATGGCAGTGTGACGGATTTAAACCCATGCCGACATGGGTATGCATTTGTGATGTGAGGGCTGTGGCACTAAATGCTAAACGTTAATTCACCTAAGACACATAATTAATAACTTTTTAACAAGACTTTGCCCTCCCTTAGTGCTGGGCAGAGGGTCCGTAACTAATAGTTCAATGTAATCTTCTCATTAGTAAAATGCCCTACTTGGGGAATCCCATAGGCCAGGGGGCCTAAATAGTTGTACATATTATTGCCTCCAGTTCACCACTATAGTCTAACCCTGTAGCTGCCTTCCTCACGACTGCTTACATGCTGCTAAATTACTACCCTAGAATTGGGGTCAACCAACACATGTGTGTTCCAACTCGCATGGCTAAGCCTATACACTGTATAAGCCAACTTTTTCTTATGGGGTGTGTTTATGATTATAAAGAGTGTGTGTGTGTGTGTGTGTGTGTGTGTGTGTGTGTGTGTGTGTGTGTGTGTGTGTGTGTGTGTGTGTGTGTGTGTGTGTGTGTGTGTGTGTGTGTGTGTGTGTGTGTGTGTGTGTGTGTGTGTGTGTGTGTGTGTGTGTGTACATACATAAATAGGGAGCCAGGACACAGTTTTAATGGTTGTTCACACATCGTTGGAATGAGGGGAGGAGTTGAGGTGGAGAGGTACTTGTTGAACCATCCAGATAAGGTAATTATTTCAATGTTAAGTACATAAACTACACATACTGTAGCATAATGGCAGGGGTCTTTCAGTCAAGGTGATGAGAGACGTTGGAGTGTGTGTGTACAGTACCACCTTATTTGAAATGTTTGTGCGTGCCTGTACACGTGTATGTGTGTTTTGTGTGTGTGCGTGTGCATGTGTGTACTATTCATTTGAAAGACAGGTGTTGACTACCAGAATAACTGGCTTTCAGTTGATCCTTACTATCGTGTAATTACTTCTCTATAGGCCTGTTCACACACACACACCAAATAAGCACAACCTATGATAACATCCACATCAAGCCGGTAATGCACTTTCGGCTCTGCTACACAGAACTTCAGTCTGTAGTAGTGATGCACCAATATGACATTTTTGGCCAATGCTGATATCCGATATTTTCCTTGCCAAAAAAAAAAAACAATACCGATACTGATAACCTATATTTACAATTTTAGCGGACTTTTAAGCATTCTAGTACAGTTAAATAGTTAACACACACACACATGGACACAGTGGTGTAAGGCACTGCATCTCAGTGCAAGAGGCGTCACTCCTTGTTCAAATCCAGGCTGTATCACATCGGGCCGTGGTTGGGAGTCTCATAGGGAAAGCACAATTGGCCCAGCGTCGTCCAGGCCATCATTGTAAATAAGAATTTGTTCTTAACTGCCTTGCCTAGTTAAATAAAGGTTACACACACACACAAACAGACCAAAAAGTTATTTTTTTGGCATTTACATATGTCCCCATTACCAGTAAAACGTAATAAAACCCTATTTATTTCACTCACTGGCTGTGCTTTTCGTTGTTCATTAGTTCAGTCTTTTTTTCTCAATCAGGATTTCTATGGAACGCCGTTTGTGTCTTTGTCAAATAAGCTTGTTGACCAATCAGGACCTGAATATGACTGCACGTCACATAATCATTTAACGCGTTCATGCATTTTTTTACATAGTTATTACACATTGATTACACTCACTCGTATTTCATATTGTAAGTCGCTCTGGATAAGAGCGTCTGCTAAATGACTTAAATGTAAATGTAAATGTCACACCGATTCATCGATACGTATGCTATGATGATGCTGGTAAACTTGTCTTGCGCACCTACAGTGCTGATCATTAAAAAAATCTAGCTGGCTCAAGGATGCAAACAATGTTCTTCCACAAAAACATAGCAAAACAACATTTGTTTCAGTAGCTATAGATAGATAGATAGCTAACTATATAGCCAGGTGTCATCCTCTAAAATAACCCTAATTTACAAGACAGTTCTTATTTCATTAATGGTGGTTGGACCCATCTATGTGAAGCAAGCCACAATAAGGATTAGCCACAATATAATCACAGCCGTATATATCCCCCCCCAAGCAGACACATCGATGGCTCTGAACGAACTTTATTTAACTCTTTGCAAACTGGAAAACATTTATCCGGAGGCTGCATTCATTGTAGCTGGGGATTTTAACAAAGCCAATCTGAAAACAAGACTCCCTAAATTTTATCAGCATATCGATTGCGCAACCAGGGGTGGTAAAACCTTGGATCACTGTTACTCTAACTTCCGCGACGCATATAAGGCCCTGCCCCGCCCCCCTTTCGGAAAAGCTGACCACGACTCCATTTTGCTGATCCCTGCCTACAGGCAGAAATTAAAACAAGAGGCTCCCACGCTGAGGTCTGTCCAACGCTGGTCAGACCAAGCTGACTCTACACTCCAAGACTGCTTCCATCACGTGGACTGGGACATGTTTCGTATTGCGTCAGATGGGAATATTGACGAATACGCTGATTCGGTGTGCGAGTTCATTAGAATGTGCGTCGAAGATGTCGTTCCCATAGCAACGATAAAAACATTCCCTAACCAGAAACCGTGGATTGATGGCAGCATTCGCGTGAAACTGAAAGCGCGAACCACTGCTTTTAATCAGGGCAAGGTGTCTGGCAACATGACTGAATACAAACAGTGCAGCTATTCCCTCCGTAAGGCTATCAAACAAGCTAAGCGTCAGTACAGAGACAAAGTGGAATCTCAATTCAATGGCTCAGACACAAGAGGCATGTGGCAGGGTCTACAGTCAATCACGGACTACAAGATGAAATCCAGCCCAGTCACGGACCAGGATGTCTTGCTCCCAGGCAGACTAAATAACTTTTTTGCCCGCTTTGAGGACAATACAGTGCCACTGACACGGCCTGCAACGGAAACATGCAGTCTCTCCTTCACTGCAGCCGAGGTGATTAAGACATTTAAACGTGTTAACCCTCGCAAGGCTGCAGGCCCAGACGGCATCCCCAGCCGCGCCCTCCGAGCATGCGCAGACCAGCTGGCCGGTGTGTTTACGGACATATTCAATCAATCCCTATACCAGTCTGCTGTTCCCACATGCTTCAAGAGGGCCACCATTGTTCCTGTTCCCAAGAAAGCTAAGGTAACTGAGCTAAACGACTACCGCCCGTAGCACTCACTTCCGTCATCATGAAGTGCTTTGAGAGACTAGTCAAGGACCATATCACCTCCACCCTACCTGACACCCTAGACCCACTCCAATTTGCTTACCGCCCAAATAGGTCCACAGACGATGCAATCTCAACCACACTGCACACTGCCCTAACCCACCTGGACAAGAGGAATACCTATGTGAGAATGCTGTTCATCGACTACAGCTCGGCATTCAACACCATAGTACCCTCCAAGCTCGTCATCAAGCTCGAGACCCTGGGTCTCGACCCCGCCCTGTGCAACTGGGTACTGGACTTCCTGACGGGCCGCCCCCAGGTGGTGAGGGTAGGCAACAACATCTCCTTCCCGCTGATCCTCAACACGGGGGCCCCACAAGGGTGCGTTCTGAGCCCTCTCCTGTACTCCCTGTTCACCCACGACTGCGTGGCCACGCACGCCTCCAACTCAATCATCAAGTTTGCGGACGACACAACAGTGGTAGGCTTGATTACCAACAACGACGAGACGGCCTACAGGGAGGAGGTGAGGGCCCTTGGAGTGTGGTGTCAGGAAAATAACCTCACACTCAACGTCAACAAAACTAAGGAGATGATTGTGGACTTCAGGAAACAGCAGAGGGAACACCCCCTATCCACATCGATGGAACAGTAGTGGAGAGGGTAGCTAGTTTTAAGTTCCTCGGCATACACATCACAGACAAACTGAATTGGTCCACTCACACTGACAGCGTCGTGAAGAAGGCGCAGCAGCGCCTATTCAACCTCAGGAGGCTGAAGAAATTCGGCTTGTCACCAAAAGCACTCACAAACTTCTACAGATGCACAATCGAGAGCATCCTGGCGGGCTGTATCACCGCCTGGTACGGCAACTGCTCCGCCCTCAACCGTAAGGCTCTCCAGAGGGTAGTGAGGACTGCACAACGCATCACCGGGGGCAAACTACCTGCCCTCCAGGACACCTACACCACCCGTTGTTACAGGAAGGCCATAAAGATCATCAAGGACATCAACCACCCGAACCACTGCCTGTTCACCCCGCTATCATCCAGAAGGCGAGGTCAGTACAGGTGCATCAAAGCTGGGACCGAGAGACTGAAAAACAGCTTCTATCTCAAGGCCATCAGACTGTTAAATAGCCACCACTAACATTGAGTGGCTGCTGCCAACACACTGTCATTGACACTGACCCAACTCCAGCCATTTTAATAATGGGAATTGATGGGAAATGATGTAAATATATCACTAGCCACTTTAAACAATGCTACCTTATATAATGTTACTTACCCTACATTATTCATCTCATATACATATGTATATACTGTACTCTACAACATCGACTGCATCCTTATGTAACACATGTATCACTAGCCACTTTAACTATGCCACTTTGTTTACTTTGTCTACATACTCATCTCATATGTATATACTGTACTCGATACCATCTACTGTATGCTGCTCTGTACCATCACTCATTCATATATCCTTATGTACATGTTCCTTATCCCCTTACACTGTGTATAAGACAGTAGTTTTGGAATTGTTAGTTAGATTACTTGTTGGTTATCACTGCATTGTCGGAACTAGAAGCACAAGCATTTCGCTACACTCGCATTAACATCTGCTAACCATGTGTATGTGACAAATAAAATTTGATTTGATTTTTTGATTTTGATTTATCCTTCAAAATAAAAGTATAGCATAATTCTACTATTTGTAATCATTTGCATCACTGTCAATGGCATACTTTTATTTTGAAGGCACACCGCAAATCCCACTACTGTGCCTAATCCTTATTGTGGCTAGCTTCACAACACATAACCTGGTCCGGTCGAGCCTCACTAGCCAGATGAAGGTAGCTGGCTGCTTATAACGTCAGCTTTGGTCAACAGGTTTAAGTAGCTGGCTAGCTATTTATTTTCATTAACTGAAGTTCAATTTTAATAGGTGAACAACAAGTGGCAACACAGCTAATACTTACTCACAAGGATTTCTAAATCACGTCTAAGAATAATGAACATTTCTGCAGTTTCTACTGGTCTACTTGGTAGTGTGTACCGGTGCTCGACCAGTCGGTGAGAGCCAACATCACCCGCGACAGAGAACGGTTGATTGTCAAGGGCAATGAATTCCATTATCTTGGCTTTAATGGATTTCGCCTTTGAGTTGTCTTTCTAAACCTTCTTACTCTTTCAAATGACTGCACGACTTGTTGACTGCTCGATCCACACAGCAGACATTGTGGGCTAGGTTAGGAATGCTGTGTTGCATGTGTAGGGCAACATTTTACGTCATGTACCTACATTATATAGGTAGGCACAGTAGCTTTGACGTCGGTTTTTAACATCGGCGTTAAACTAGACATCAGGCCGATACCGATGTTGGCATTTTTAGCTAATATCGGCCGATTCCGATATGTTCACCGATATACCATGCATCCATAGTCTGAAGTATTTCCTTTCTACCAATATTAGCCTATAGTTGCTGCAGCAGTATAGGGCAGTTTCAGTTTCAAAATACTAAAGTCAATATGTAAGTCAAGAAAATAAGAACAACTTGCTTCACTCCAGCATTATGTACAGTTTATATACAGAAGTATGTGGACAGCCCTTCAAATGAGTGGATTTGGATATTTCAGCCACACCCACTACTGACAGGTGTATGAACCTGTTTTTCATGGTTCGGGCTAGGCCCACTTAGTTCCAGTGAAGGAAAATCTTAACGCTATTGTCATGTTTTGTCATTGATTATCATGTCTTGTCTCTGTGCTTCCCTTCTATTCGTTTCCCTCTGCTGGTCTTATTAGGTTCTTTCCCTCTTTCTATCCCTCTCTCTCCCCCTCCCTCTCTCCCTCTCTCGCTCTCTCTCTCTATCGTTCCGTTCCTGCTCCCAGCTGTTCCTCATTCTCCTAACTACCTCATTTACTCTTTTCACACCTGTCCCCTATTTTGCCCTCTGATTAGAGTCCCTATTTCTCCCTCTGTTTTCCGCTTCTGTCCTTGTCGGATCCTTGTTTGATGTTCGCTGTTCTGTGTCCTTGTTCCGCCCTGTCGTGTTTTTACCTTCTTCAGATGCTGCGTGTGAGCAGGTGTCAATGTCAGCTACGGCCGGTGCCTTCCGGAAGCGACCTGCAGTCTGTGGTCGCGTCTCCAGTCGTTCCTCTCTACTGACGAGTGGATTTCAGTTTTCCTGTTTTTGCATTTACCTAGATAATATCCAGGATTATCGCTTTTGTTTAAGACTGGAATAAAGACTCTGTTTCCGTTAAGTCGCTTTTGGGTCCTCATTCACCTGCATAACAGCTATAGCATACAATGAGATTTAAGGCGATTCTGTGCTTCCAACTTTGTGGCTACAGTTTGGGGAAGGCCCTTTTCTCTTTCAACCTGACAATGCCCACGTGCACAAAGCGAGGTCCATACAGAAATTGTTTGTTAAGAACTTAACTGGCTTGCACAGAGCCCTGCCCTCAACCCAATCAAACGCCTTTGGGATGAATTGGAATGCCGACTGTGAGCCAGGCATCATCGCCCAACATCAGTGCCCGACCTCACTAATGCTCTTGTGTTTGAATGGAAGCAAGTCCCAACATCTAGTGAAAAGCCTTCCCAGAAGAGTGGAGGGTGTTATAGCAGCAAAGGGGGGACAAATTACATATTAATGTCCATGATTTTGGAATGAGATGTTCGACGAGCACATACTTTTGGACATGTAATGGTATCTGGACGGATGTGTGTGTGGGTGGGTGGGTGGGTATATTGTGTCACTCCCCTCACCTACAGTAAATACCTCAGTCCTGGTATCTTTGAATAAGACCACTAAGTTGTATTGTTTCTGGTGTCGCATTAGCAGTATGCGCATGCTGGTTTGTGATGCACATGATATAGTCCAGTCCTATAATTTTGTTATGTAATGTAGGCCTAATTATAGTCCTTTCCTTAAGTTCAAATGTCCTGTAACTGAAGTGAAACACTGTGAAGTGTTAGTATATGAGGACCCACTTTCTGGACTGAAGGCTATTTATTTCTGAGGCAGCACATAGCCTACACTTAAACTGAACTTTCTCCAAAATAGACTGTCTCCCACCACTGCATTTCTGGAAGAACTCTGTTCTATGTATCATGACCTTTGAGGTGTCAGCGCATTCTGCAAGTCCAAGACGCATCCACCCAATAGGACTTAAACTTTGCGATTGCGGACATGTTTATGGAGCAGAATGGAGACCCTCCTACTGTTGTTGAATTGTACTAAGAATGGAAGCAAAACACATTTTGGGTAATTATACAGTACATTGGTTGGCGTGTGTACACCACACCCATGCAAACATGTTGCTCATTTTCTCTCTCTTTCTTTCTCTCTTGCTCACCCCCCTCTCTCTCTTTCTCTTCTCTGTCATTATCTCTCTCTCTTTCCCCCATCCCTCCCTCTTCTCTCTGAACTAAAGTGACCATAAGTAGATCTACGTATGTAGTACAAATAATATTTGCATTATATTTATATATTAGCAATATTTGCACAACAAAAATCATGAAAGCGGTTGGCAATATCAGTCGGTTTTGTCATGAATGAGCCATCTGATTCAATGAATGATGTTGCTGAGTTTGCCTTCATTGAAGGTGCTCAAAAGCTTTTTATCTTCATTATTTATGTAATTTATCTTTGTTTCATAGTGTAGTTATTTTTTTTAATTCAGTTTAGTCGCATGATTTCTCAATTTGTAGTATGTTTGCCAATCGCTTGTACTGCCAGTCTTATTCCTTTTGCCTCATTCCTCACAACCATATCATTTTAAAATTGATCATTAATCCACGAGGATTTAACAGTTTTTACAGTCATGTTCTTAATGGGTGCATGCTTATTAGTAACTAGGATAAGCAATTTCATAAATGTGTCAAGTGCAGTGTCTGTTTCCTCCTCATTACACACCACGGACCAACAAATATTCTTTACATCAACAACATAGGAATAACTACAAAACTTATTGTTTAACATTTATACACTATATTAGGCCCAGCCTTTGGAACTTTGGTTTTGCTAGATAGGGCTACTATATTGTGATCAATACATCTGATGAATCTGGATACTGCTTTCAAGCACATTTCTGCAGCATTAGTAAATATGTGATTAATACACGTTGATGATTTCATTGCTGTGTTTGTAACTACCCTGGTAGGTTGACTGATAATCTGAACCAGGTTACAGTTTGATGCTTTTTCTTGAGTGGGCAGCTTGATGAAAGCCAGTTAAAATTTAAATCACACAGAAAATATACCTCTGTTCATATCACATACATTACAAGCATTTCACACATATTATCCAGATACTGACTGTTAGCACTTGAATATAAACACCTCCACCACTGGCATTTCTGTATTTTCTTTAAATGTTATAACCTTGTATTGCTACCACTGTATCATCAAAGGTATTGCCTAAGTGAGTTTCAAAGATAGTCACATTACAAATGTTGTCTGTGACTAGCAGTTAACAGGCTATTTTGAACCACTTTTATGCAATGCTTGCTTGTTTTCATTGCTTTACTAGGAAGCTTATCAGAAGTAGATATTCTTATATTATTTGTGTTAGTGCAGGGTGAGCTGCACACAGTGGACGTCCTATTATGGAAAGGGAAAGGGGGATACCTAGTCAGTTGTACAACTGAATGCATTCAACTGAAATGTGTCTTTCCGCATTTAACCCAACCCCTCTGAATCAGTGAGGTGCGGAAGGCTGCCATAATCGACATCTTCAGCGACCGGGGAACAGTGGGTTAACTGCCTTGCTCAGGGGCTGAACGACCGATTTTTACCCTGTCAGCTCTGGGATTCGATCCTAGGACACACTGCCTCAGTGCTAACAGCATAAATCTGGTTCATAGACACATGATTGCTGCATACAATAGCTGTAAGATCGGCAGATGCAGTCAGGGCAGTTAGAGGGACGTAAATTAGGTTCCTTACATTGTGTCTACCAATGCCCCTGGTATAATGTACATTTGCTAAAGCGTTATGATGACTCCGCTATCACGTTTTAAGGTAAGACCCAGATGCAGACAACGTCGAATTAACAACAGTTTATTATTCCAACAGGGGCAGGCAAAAGACAGGTCCAGGGCAGGCAGGGGTCAGTAATCTGGATAGGTGGGGAAACGGTACAGGACGGCAGGGAGCGTCAGGGTCAGGGCAAGCAGAAAAGGTCAAAACCGGGAAAACAACTAGAAAACAGGAACAATCGCGAGACAGGACAGAGGGGAAAAGTAGGCTTGACGGTAGGCTTGACGAAACAAAACGAACGGGCAACAGAGAACACAGGTATAAATACACAGGGGATAATGGGAAGATGGGTGACACCTGGGTGGGTGGAGATAATCACAAAGACAGGTGAAACAGATCAGGGTGTGACATCAGCAACACAATTATATGGAATAACTGAGCTGGGCTTGGGTCATTGATAAGTTATTGTCTCAAAGCAGCCTTATAATGCTGTGAAAGGATCCAGGAACCCAAAAGGTTTGGGTGGATTTCATCCTCCTTATAAAACGTGTTTTGTTTCTAAAAGGTATCAACATTTTCAACAAAAGTTCCACCCATTGAGCTACAATAATCACGTAGCCAGTTGTGAAGAGTGAGAATCCCGCTAAAGCGTTCAATGCCCCGATTCAGAGAGGGTGTAGGGCCAGATATGACGGCTATTTTATGAGTGTCTAGCAGACAGTCAATCAGCTCCTTGAAATGCAGTTTCAACTCTTCAGAGCTGCCAACATGGACTACGATAGAATCAATGTCCCTGTCCTGGCGTAATACATCCGGGAGCTGCTTAGTAATGTCATTTACTCTAGCTCCGGGGTAGGACATTGTTTTTGCACCAGGAACAGTCACACTTCTTAACATGGAGCTGCCCATAATCACGGCTGGCGAAAAGGTTGAGGAAATCGGCACACTCTCACGCTTCACAGGATGGTGCAGGTCTCCGAGAGACAGAGAAGCCCCGCTCGATCCAGAGCAGGGACGGACGGTTGCCGACATCGTCTTCGAAATCGTAGGGGAAGCGACTGCGTGGCCACGCACGCCTCCAACTCAATCATCAAGTTTGCGGACGACACAACAGTGGTAGGCTTGATTACCAACAACGACGAGACGGCCTACAGGGAGGAGGTGAGGGCCCTCGGAGTGTGGTGTCAGGAAAATAACCTCACACTCAATGTCAGCAAAACGAAGGAAATGATTGCGGACTTCAGGAAACAGCAGAGGGAACACCCCCCTATCCACATCGATGGAACAGTAGTGGAGAGGGTAGTAAGTTTTAAGTTCCTCGGCGTACACATCACAGACAAAATGAATTGGTCCACCCACACAGACAGCATCGTGAAGAAGGCGCAGCAGCGCCTCTTCAACCTCAGGAGGCTGAAGAAATTTGGCTTGTCACCAAAAGCACTCACAAACTTCTACAGATGCACAATTGAGAGCATCCTGTCGGGCTGTATCACCGCCTGGTACGGTAACTGCTCCGCCCACAACCGTAAGGCTCTCCAGAGGGTAGTGAGGTCTGCACAACGCATCACCGGGGGCAAACTACCTGCCCTCCAGGACACCTACACCACCCAATGTCACAGGAAGGCCATAAAGATCATCAAATCAAATCAAATCAAATCAAATTTTATTTGTCACATACACATGGTTAGCAGATGTTAATGCGAGTGTAGCGAAATGCTTGTGCTTCTAGTTCCGACAATGCAGTGATAACCAACAAGTAATCTAACTAACAATTCCAAAACTACTGTCTTATACACAGTGTAAGGGGATAAGGAACATGTACATAAGGATATATGAATGAGTGATGGTACAGAGCAGCATACAGTAGATGGTATCGAGTACAGTATATACATATGAGATGAGTGTGTAGACAAAGTAAACAAAGTGGCATAGTTAAAGTGGCTAGTGATACATGTGTTACATAAGGATGCAGTCGATGTTGTAGAGTACAGTATATACATATGCATATGAGATGAATAATGTAGGGTAAGTAACATTATATAAGGTAGCATTGTTTAAAGTGGCTAGTGATATATTTACATAATTTCCCATCAATTCCCATTATTAAAATGGCTGGAGTTGGGTCAGTGTCAATGTCAGTGTGTTGGCAGCAGCCACTCAATGTTAGTGGTGGCTGTTTAACAGTCTGATGGCCTTGAGATAGAAGCTGTTTTTCAGTCTCTCGGTCCCAGCTTTGATGCACCTGTACTGACCTCGCCTTCTGGATGATAGCGGGGTGAACAGGCAGTGGTTCGGGTGGTTGATGTCCTTGATGATCTTTATGGCCTTCCTGTAACAACGGGTGGTGTAGGTGTCCTGGAGGGCAGGTAGTTTGCCCCCGGTGATGCGTTGTGCAGTCCTCACTACCCTCTGGAGAGCCTTGCGGTTGAGGGCGGAGCAGTTGCCGTACCAGGCGGTGATACAGCCCGCCAGGATGCTCTCGATTGTGCATCTGTAGAAGTTTGTGAGTGCTTTTGGTGACAAGCCGAATTTCTTCAGCCTCCTGAGGTTGAATAGGCGCTGCTGCGCCTTCTTCACGACGCTGTCAGTGTGAGTGGACCAATTCAGTTTGTCTGTGATGTGTATGCCGAGGAACTTAAAACTAGCTACCCTCTCCACTACTGTTCCATCGATGTGGATAGGGGGTGTTCCCTCTGCTGTTTCCTGAAGTCCACAATCATCTCCTTAGTTTTGTTGACGTTGAGTGTGAGGTTATTTTCCTGACACCACACTCCAAGGGCCCTCACCTCCTCCCTGTAGGCCGTCTCGTCGTTGTTGGTAATCAAGCCTACCACTGTTGTGTCGTCCGCAAACTTGATGATTGAGTTGGAGGCGTGCGTGGCCACGCAGTCGTGGGTGAACAGGGAGTACAGGAGAGGGCTCAGAACGCACCCTTGCCTTCAATATGCATCTGGGAACAGGGGCCCCCGTGTTGAGGATCAGCGGGGAGGAGATGTTGTTGCCTACCCTCACCACCTGGGGGCGGCCCGTCAGGAAGTCCAGTACCCAGTTGCACAGGGTATAGGGGGGTCGAGACCCAGGGTCTCGAGCTTGATGACTGGGCCTGCAGCTTGGAGGGTACTATGGTGTTGAATGCCGAGCTGTAGTCGATGAACAGCATTCTCACATAGGTATTCCTCTTGTCCAGGTGGGTTAGGGCAGTGTGCAGTGTGGTTGAGATTGCATCGTCTGTGGACCTATTTGGGCGGTAAGCAAATTGGAGTGGGTCTAGGGTGTCAGGTAGGGTGGAGGTGATATGGCCCTTGACTAGTCTCTCAAAGCACTTCATGATGACGGAAGTGAGTGCATCAGACTGTTAAACAGCCACCACTAACATTGAGTGGCTGCTGCCAACACACTGACTCAACTCCAGCCACTTTAATAATGGGAATTGATGTAAAATATATCACTAGCCACTTTAAACAATGCACCACTAACATTGAGTGGTGGCCAACACACTGACTCAACTGCCACTTTAATAATGGGAATTGATGTAAAATATAACACTACTTATAATATAATGTTTACATACCCTACATTATTTATCTCATATGTACACGTATATACTGTACTCTATATCATCTACTGCATCTTTATGTGCTACATGTATCACTAGCCACTTTAAACTATGCCACTTTGTTTACATACCCTACATTACTCATCTCATATGTACATACTGTACTCGATACAATCTACTGCATCTTGCCTATGCCGTTCTGCACCATCACTCATTCACATATCTTTATGTACATATTCTTTATCCCTTTACACTTGTGTGTATAAGGTAGTAGTTTTGGAATTGTTAGCTAGATTACTCGTTGGTTATTACTGCCATGTCGGAACTAGAAGCACAAGCATTTCGCTACACTCGCATTAACATCTGCTTACCATGTGTATGTGACAAATAACATTTCATTTGAGTAGGAGTAGGCACAATGGCCACAGACACAGGTAACCCCAGCGACGATGGTGCAGGAAGATCCAGGGCGGCGAAACTATTCGTTGCTGGTATCCACTCCGGGCCTCTCATTGGGAATGTAGGCTACTTTGTGGCAGGCTGCTGTCTTCGGCTTCCATGGCCCGTGACATGCAACCGTCGTTGATTGCCATGCTCTTTTTGCTGTGCTCTTTCGACTTAGTATTGTGGAGTAACTACAATGTTGTTGATCCGTCCTCAGTTTTCTCCTTTCACAGCCATTAAACTCTGTAACTATTTTAAAGTCACCATTGGCCTCATGGTGAAATCCCTGAGCGGTTTTCCTTGGCAACCCATGCTTCTATGGCAACAAGGTAAACAACGTCCTCTCAGGGTGTCAATTCTGGAGAAAATTATAGGTTCGAGACATTTTACTGGGACAGTGAAGCGTGCTATGAATATGGGAGCAAATACTTTACTTTTTACTACTTTATTATGCAAATTAATTTGTCCCAATCCTTTCTGTCCACTAAAATGGGGGGAACTATTTATAAAAGTGCGATAATTCCCCCCCCCCAAAAAAATCCTAATATGGATGATGTTGACAGTCTGCATTTTAACCTCATGGTCATTGTTTGATTTCAAATCCAATCTTTTGTAGTATATAGCCAAAAGAAGAAAAATTCTTCACTGTCACAATAATTACGGAGGGCACTGTATGTACAGTATCTCACTATTTCGAAGTAATTTTCTAAATTCTCTCTCACTCTAGTGTGTTTGGGATTATATATTCAGCATTGCCGTTACGTTTGGAATGTGTTGCTTAAACGGCAAGGTTGATGTCAACATGTGGCGAAATCTGCTCGGAGCCTTCACCGTGCGCTGCCACTTTAAGAGCGCATGAGCAGTAAGGAAGGAGGAAATAAAGAGAGCTTGTTCAGCTGTTTGGGGAGGAGCTCTTGGGTGGCGCGACAGTTTGATTGTGTGTGCTGTGCTGCAGAAGTTTTGTTTGTTTTCAGCGTTTGTAGTTTATAAAGTATTTAACTCAATCATCGGTGTGATCACTTTAGATCGTGGTTGTTTTTGTTTGGGACCGCGCCCGTTATGGATCGCATGGATTAGTAGCAACATTGTTGCGAAGCTTTAACAAACAAACCAACAAACCATCGGACAGTCAGACACCGGCAGGCCTGAAGACCACAGCTAAGATTTATCTTTTTCTCTCTCTTTCTCTTCACTCTCATTCCAGTGTTTTACCCTGCAACAGACTCTCTATTTGTTAAATGCACTGCCCATTGAAGTTCATTAGAGCTGGACTATTATTTCCCTGCCAGAAGTATTTGGATGGACATTTTAGTAGGTTACTTGCAAGCTGTATATTATGTGAACTGTATTGAGGTGGGGTGTACTAATGACATGTGGCCGAGAAGACTGTGGACATTTTTAAGGCCTTTGTTGTGTCGATGAACACCCCCCACATTCATACCCTCTGCACTCACCCACTAGAAAATAATACAGATTATTGCAAATCCTATGTTGATGACTGGGTTCGTTCTTGTATGAAGTTGCTGTTGAATTGCTCTGCCATTATTAGTATTAGTATTATTGTATGAGGTATTCTTGTTTGGGATACCCCTGTGCTGTGATGTGGGTTTTATATGGTGTGTATTCTTTTTTCTCTCCACTGGCTATCTGGTAAACAGGCTACACTCTAGGCAGTCTCTTCTGCTGATGTGTGTGGGTCTGGTAGTGGTACTCTCTCTATTCTACTCTTTTCCTTTCGGCAGGGTTAATACCTGCCTGGCGCCCGAACAAAATCTTTCTTTACCCCTCTCTTAATAAATACCGCTACAAACATACTACAGGTGGTGAACGTGGGATTCATAGAACTAGACTTGCTATGGAGAGATTATACTGTGCTGGGGAACAGGGGTTACCATGGGTTGCACTGTAGGGCCTATCGTTTCACCAAGACTGAAACATTAAGCTTTAATCTGCCCTACTATTCTGTCCCCTTGTTGTTGCTTCCAAATGTCACTCATAACTAACACATACTTAGTCAAGTGTACTCATAATCAAGAATACGCTCAGCTCTGTAAGAGCTATTAGAGCCATACTAAAAATGCCTGTAAAGGATGATGCTGGTTGATGCTCTGGTTGATGTAATTGAACCTGTGTCCCAAATGCCACCATATTCCCTACTGCAGGACTTTTGACCAGTGCCCATAGTCAAAAGTAGTGCACTATATAGGAAATATGGTGCCATTTGGGACACATCACTTAGACTGGTTAACTGGCTCATTGGCATCATGATATCCTGCTTAGATAGTATTATTCCTTTTACTGCCACTTCCATTACCAGTATCCATGGCAACCTCTTCCCTTCTTTAAAGTCACCCAGCGCAACACAAAGAACAGTACGGTAGGCCCACACTGCAGACTGTTAGACAGCAGACACTGTCCTCCACAAACACTTAAATTAAGTATTTTAAACTAAATGCTTAAACTGTGAAGGTGTAAATTGAGCACTGTTATTGGTAAACACTATAGTTAGGATTGACCAGAGCTGAGTTTCAGGAACCCCAGTATTCCTTCATAGTGAATAAAACTACATGGCTGCAGGTCTTTGTCTAGGATCAAAGCTTGGACCAACGCTTGGCTCTAGTGACACTACACGTACTGGCACTGTCTCATACATGTGTGTGGGCATGCAAGGATGTGTTTGTGTGTGAGACACACAGTAGAGCTCTTCCGAGCCCCTTCAGACAGTATTCCCCGTCTGTGCTCTCACTCTGTGTAGAGCCGTTTCTGAAGGTATCTGTCCCAGTGACTGTAAACTGAGAATGGGTGTTAGGAGAGAAAGCTGAATGCTCAGGGAGCTAACCAGATCTATCACATGCTACGTGATGAACACACTAGCCCAGACCCACTGTGCCTCTAGCCCAGGCCCACTGGCCTCCTTGTACACTAGTCAATTGCACTTTGCTCTTCCCTAAAGGACAACGAAACATGTGAAACTGGACTGCTCTGTTGCACCATCGGTGCTGAGTGCTGTATTCGTGTTTGAAGGTTTCTTCTGCCTTATTTTTCCCTTCCCTTCTGCAGAAATGTGCATAAAGAAGCCTTTCACCCCCACCTCTCCTTTCCTCCCTCTATCTTCTCCCTCGATACACACAGCCCTTAATGATTTATGGAGAGTTCAGTGGTGTTGGAGAAGCGGCAGGGAGTGGAGTTGGTGATGGTGGGGGTGCAGGAATAGACAGCAGGTTGGGGCGTATTCAGTTCCTCAACTAGACACAGAAATGCTCTGAAACCAGCTATTTAAGTGATGATTGCTCTGATAAAAAAGCATTTACTTCGAGGGGGTTCCCCAACGGTATATGCCTAGTGTATACTTCCTCTCTCACTTCTACACCAGGCTAAATTATCTAACCTCCTCTCTCACTTTTAACCAGGCTAAATTATCCATTATCCAGCTTTTAGTTGGTCAGCTATCAGGAGGGCATTACTGACATTCAGCATTGGAGCTTAGTGCGTCTCTAGCTCACATTCGTACTCCCCACACACACACTCCTAATCTCACACACACGGACATACACACACAAACATACATATGAAGCCAGCTAGCTGGTTTTATGGGGCAGAGTATTGGGTCAGAGATTCAGGGTAGCGTAAGGACGACTACTGTATACCTCCTGTTGCTAGTAGAGGCCGACCGATAATGATTTTTCAACGCCGATACCGATTATTGGAGGACCATAAAAAGCCGATACCGATTAATCGGCAGATTTTTATATATATATATATATTATGTAATAATAATGACAATTACAACAATACTGAATGAACACTTTTATTTTAACTTAATATAATGCATAAATAAAAATCTATTTAGTCTCAAATAAATAATGAAACATGTTCAATGTGGTTTAAATAATGCAAAAACACAGTGTTGGAGAAGAAAGTAAAAGTGCAGTATGTGCCATGTAAAAAGCTAATGTTTAAGTTCCCTGCTCAGAACATGAGAACATATGAAAGCTGGTGGTTCCTTTTAACATGAGTCTTTAATATTCCCAGGTAGGAAGTTTCAGGTTGTAGTTACGATAGGAATTATAGTACTATTTCTCTCTATACCATTTGTATTTCATGTACAGTACCTTTGACTATTGGATGTTCTTACAGGCACTATAGTATTGCCAGCCTAATCTCGGGAGATAGGCTTGAGTCATAAACAGCGCAATGCTTGAAGCACAGCGAAGAGCTTCTGGCAAACGCAGTAAAGTGCTGTTTGATTGAATGCTTACGTGCCTGCTGCTGCCTACCACCGCTCAGTCAGACTGCTCTATCAAATATCAAATCATAAACTTAATTATAATATAATAACACACAGAAATACAAAGTCCTTAATATGGTAAAATCTGGAAACTATTATTTCAAAAACAAATGTTTATTATTTCAGTGAAATACGGAACCATTGCGTATTTTATCGAATGGGTGGCATCCATAAGTCTAAATATTGCTGTTACATTGCACAACCTTCAATGCATCTGTCCGCGGTGGCGGCTCTGGTGCTGGACGTAGCCCCCACTTCACCATAGTCTTAGTCTGCCTTATTGTCCGCCTCCATGGCCTCCTAACCACGGCGACCCTTCTAAATGACCCCACTGGACAGAGGGGCAGCTCGGGACAGAGGGGCAGCTCGGGACAGAGGGGAAGCTCGGGGCAGCTCGGGACTGAGGGGCAGCTCCGTACTGGCTGACGACTCTGGCAGATCCTGGCTGACTGGCGGCTCTGGCAGAACCTGGCTGACTGGCGCCTCTGGCAGATCCTGGCTGACTGGCGGCACTGGCGGCTCCTGGCAGACTGGCGGCTCCTGGCAGACTGGCGGCACTGGCGGCTCCTTGCAGACTGGCGGCTCTGGCGGCTCCTTGCAGACTGGCGGCTCTGGCAGATCCTGGCTGACTGGCGCCTCTGGCAGATCCGGGCTGACTGGCGGCATTGGCGGATCCTGGCAGACTGGCGGCTCCTGGCAGACTGGCGGCACTGGCGGCTCCTTGCAGACTGGCGGCTCTGGCGGCTCCTTGCAGACTGGCGGCTCTGGCAGATCCTGGCTGACTGGCGCCTCTGGCGGATCCGGGCTGACTGGCGGCATTGGCGGATCCTGGCAGACTGGCGGCTCCTGGCTGACTGGCGGCTCCTGGCTGACTGGCGGCACTGGCGGCTCCCGGCTGACTGGCGGCTCCTGGCAGACTGGCGGCACTGGCGGCTCCTTGCAGACTGGTGGCTCTGGCGGCTCCTTGCAGACTGGCGGCTCTGATGGCGCTGGGCAGACGGGTAGCTCAGGCGGCGCTGGGCAGACTGGAGACTCCGGCAGCGCTGGAGAGGAGGAAAGCTCCGGCAGCGCCGGACAGGCGGGAGACTCCGGCAGCGCTAGCGAGGCGGGAGACTCCAACAGCGCTGGACAGGCGGGAGCCTCCGGCAGCGCTGGACAGGCGGGAGACTCCGGCAGCGCTGGAGAGGAGGAAGGATCTGGCAGCACTGGACAGATGAGGCACACTGTAGGCCAGGTGCGTGGTGCCGGCACTGGTGGTACTGGGCCGATGACACGCACCTCAGGGCGAGTGCGGGGAGCTGCCACCGGAGGGCTGATGCGTAGAGCCGGCTTCATGGCACTTGGCTCAATGCCCACTCTGGCCCGGCCGATACGCAGAGCTGGTATGTACCGCACCGGGCTATGCACCCGCACTGGGGACACTGTGCGCTCCACAGCCTAACACGGTGCCTGCCCGGTCTCTCTCGCCCTCCGGTAAGCACAGGAAGTTGGCTCAGGTCTCCTACCTGGCTTCGCCATACTTCCTGTGTGCCTCCCCCAATACATTTTTGGGGCTGCCTCTCGGGCTTCCTTGCCAGCCGTGTTCCCTCATATCGCCGGCTCCTCTCTCCGGCTGCCTCTGCTCTCCTAGCTGCCTCCACCTGTTCCCATGGAAGGTGATCCTTTCCCGCCAGGATCTCCTCCCATATGTAGCAACCCTTGCCGTCCAAAACATCATCTCATGTCCATTCCTCCTTGCGCTGCTCCTGCTTCCTCTGCCTGTCACCACGCCGCTTGGTCCTGTTGTGGTGGGTGATTCTGTAACGGGATTCTTCCTGAGAAGGAGAGGCGGACCAAAATGCAGTGTGGTTATAATTCATGGTTCTTTAATAATGAAACTATACATGAATAAACTACAAAATAAGAAATGTGAAAACCCGAAACAGTCCCATGTGGTACAAACACTGACACAGGAGACAACCACCCACAAAACCCAACACAAAACCGGCTACCTAAATATGGCTCCCAATCAGAGACAATGACTAACACCTGCCTCTGATTGAGAACTATATCAGGCCTAAACACAGAAACAGACAAACAAGACATCCAACATAGTATTCCCACTCAGATCACATACAAAGCAAACTATGGTCAGGGTGTGACAATACCCTGACTCTGCTTGCACAGAAAGCAAGAAAAGTGACACAATTTCCCTAGTTAATATCGCCTGCTAGCATGAATTTATTTTAACTAAATATACAGGTATAAAAATATATACTTGTGTATTGATTTTAAGCTTGGCATTGATGTTTATGGTTAGGTACATTGGTGCAACAGTGCTTTTTTCGCGAATGTGCTTGTTAAATCATCACCTGTTTGGCGAAGTAGGCTGTGATTCAATGATAAATTAACAGGCACTGCATTGATTATTTGCAACACAGGACAAGCTAGTTAAACTAGTAATATCATCAACCATGTGTAGTTAACTAGTGATTATGTCAAGATTGATTATTTTTTATAAGATAAGTTTAATGCTAACTAGCACCTCACCTTGACTCCTTGCTGCACTCGCGTAACAGGTGGTCAACCTGCCACGCAGTCTCCTCGTGGAGTGCAATGTAGTTGGCCGTAATCGATGTCCAAAAATGCTGATTACCGATTGTTATGAAAACTTGAAATCGGCCCTAATTAATCAGCCATGCCGATTCTTCGGTCGACACCTAGCTGCTAGACTGGCCTTTTTATAGGCTTGTAAGGGAAGTTAATGCCTTTGTTAACTCCTTGTTTGAAGAGACCATTTAATAGTACAACAACTTAGATCAACAGTGAGGAATGTTACTGTACATATTGAACACTTAACACACAAACAAATGTGCAGACTAAAAACAACATTATATTTACATAGGTTAAACCAATTACAGCATGTTCAGCTTTTGTTGACAGTGACATTTCTATCTCTTTCTTTCTCTCTCTCTCTCTCTCTCTCGCGCTCTCTCTCGCGCTCTCTCGCTCTCTCGCTCTCTCGCTCTCTCTCTCGCTCTCTCGTTCTCTCGCTCTCTCTCTCTCGCTCTCTCTCTCTCTCTCTCTCTCGCTCTCTCTCTCCCGCTCCCTCTCCCTCTCTCTTTCCCCCTCCATATCTCCACCAGGATCCGTCCTCAACTGGCACGGGAGAAGATTGAGGGATGTCACATCTGTACGTTTGTGACCCCTGGGGAGCCCCAGGTGATGCTGGGTAAAGACAAGGCGTTTACATACGACTATGTGTTCGACATGGACTCCTGTCAGGACAGCATCTATGCTGACTGCACTGAGAAACTGATCGAGGGCTGCTTCGAAGGATACAACGCCACCATCTTTGCCTACGGCCAGGCAAGTCTACACGATGGCCCTCAAAGACTTCTCAACTGATCTTGGTTGATTGTTCTTACTGCATGGCCGTTTGGTCCTTTGGGGGATATTTTCGTGTAACCTGTTGATATTTCCATAGGCCAGGTCATGTGGCCAGGAACAACTCTGGGCTATAGCAGTAGGCTATAGCAGTTGTGCCATATTCCCCTAGTTTGCAGTTATTGGGGTTATAGTTATTAGTTATTGGGGTTATTTGTGAAATGCAAAAGCTTATGTTGGATCGCTAGTCAAAGACTGAACTGATATCATAATCCTGCCTTACACATGTGTTTGTGAGGTCCTGAAAACTCACGGACCCCCTCCAATACTTATTAGCTCTTGGAGTGGTTGTATAGTTTTTACAAAAGGTTTCTGAGAGTACTGGCGGTGCTTCTGTCATTGCAAACCATCATAAAGCACTAATCTATGTATAGTAACACCACCAAAGCAACCCCTCCATCCCTCTCCCTCTCGTTTCCTACAAATGAACCAATTCATACTCTTCTCAAGCTGCCTCTTTCCTTTTCCTGGCAGTCTGACTCTGTAGCAATGGAAATTGCATTGACATTTGGGCTTCTCTCCCCTTCACCCCGGTTGCCTTGGCAACTGAGCCTTTTTCTCCAATAGTAGGGGCTGTCTAGAACTAAGTCTGTTTGATGGGAGGGGGATTTAAATGGTGTGGGGTCTTAAGTGATGCGGTTAAGTAGCCACACACATCTAAGATATCCATATTTTTTTTTATATAAGCTCATCTTCCCGCTTCCATTCCTGCATTGATGGTAACCTATTTGTATTTCATCCATACTGTATGTACAGTAGCTACAGTGGTTGACCCAGGCTCTAGGTAGCCCGGTTTGACCAAGCCCAGCTCTGTTCAGTTTGTCCATGTGTATTTACTCAGACTGTAGAGGACATTTGGTAGAATATGTGTCTGTCTAGTCTGTACTGGGATGGACTAATCCAGCTTTAACACTTTCCCCACAGTCTGACCCAGTAATCAGAAGGTTCTTTTCACTTGAATACAAGCACAACAGATGTAAATGAAACTTCAATAAATGTACTATGTGAAATAAATTAAACTAGTTTTCTCTCTCTCTCCATACTCATCCCCACCCCATCCTTTCCTAATCCTTATATTTTTCCCCCTCTTCATTCTCCCCGCTTTATCCTATCTCCCTCTCACCCGTCTCTTCATCTTTCCTCTCCACCACTGTCTTATCATCCTCCTCTTCCTCCTCCTATAGACGGGGTCAGGTAAGACGTACACCATGGGTACAGGGTTTGATGTGAACATCGGGGAGGAGGAGCTGGGCATTATTCCCCGGGCAGTCACCCACCTCTTCAGGGGCATCGAGCAGCGCCAGCAGGCTGCTAAAGAGCAGGGACGTCCCATGCCTGAGTTCAAGATCAACGCACAGTTCCTGGAGGTATGGACTACGGCGTCAAAAAGGAGACCGAGACGCGGGCAGGGAATATACAGTTGAAGTCGGAAGTTTACATACACCTTAGCCAAACGCATTTAAACTCAGTTTTTCACAATTCCTGACATTTAATCCTAGTTAGAATTCCCTGTCTTAGGTCAGTTTGGACCAGCACTTTATTTTAAGAATGTGAAATGTCAGAATAATAGTAGAGATAATTATTTATTTCAGCTTTTATTTCTTTCATCACATTCCCAGTGGGTTAAAGATTACATACACTCAATTAGTATTTGGTAGCATTGCCTTTAAATTGTTTAACTTGGGTCAAACGTTTCGGGTAGCCTTCCACAAGCTTCCTACAATAAGTTGGATGAATTTTGGCCCATTCCTCCAGACAGAGCTGGTGTAACTGAGTCAGGTATGTAGGTCTCCTTGCTCGCACACGCTTTTTCAGTTCTTCCCAGACATTTTCTATAGGATTGAGGTCAGAGCTTTGTGATGGCCACTCCAATACCTTGACTTTGTTGCCACAACTTTGGAAGTATGCTTGGGGTCATTGTCCATTTTGAAGACCCATTTGCGACCAAGATTTAACTTCCTGACTGATATCTTGAGATGTTGCTTCAATATATCCACATAATTTTCCTCCTCATGATGCCATCTATTTTGTGAAGTGCACCAGTCTTTCCTGCAGCAAAGCACCCCCACAACATGATGCTGCCACCCCCGTGCTTCACGGTTGTGATGGTGTTCTTTGGCTTGCAAGCCTCTCACTTAGTCTCCAAACATAATGATGGTCATTATGGCCAAACAGTTCTATTTTTGTTTCATCAGAGCAGAGGACATTTCTCCAAAAAGTACAATCTTTGTCCCCACGTGCAGTTGTAAACCGTAGTCTGGCTTTTTTTTATGGCGGTTTTGGAGCAGTGGCTTCTTCCTTACTGAGCGACCTTTCAGGTTATGTCGATATAGGACTTGTTTTACTGGGGATAGAGATACTTTTGTACCTGTTTCCTCCAGCATCTTCACAAGGTTCTTTGCTGTTGTTCTGGGATTGATTTGCACTTTTTGCACCAAAGTACGTTCATCTCTAGGAGACAGAACGTGTCTCCTTCCTGAGTGGTATGACGGCTGTGTGGTCCCATGGTGTTTATACTTGCGTACTATTGTTTGTACAGATGAATGTGATACCTTAAGGCGTTTGGATATTGCTCCCAAGGATGAACCAGACTTGAGGAGGTCTATAATTTTTTTCTGAGGTCTTGGCTGATGTCAATTAGCCTATCAGAATCTTCTAAAGCCATAGCATAATTTTCTGGAATTTTCCAAGCTATTCAAAGGCACAGTCAACTTAGTGTATGCAAACTTCTGACCCACTGGAATTGTGATACAGTGAGTTATAAGTGAAATAATCTGTATGTAAGCAATTGTTGGAAAAATGACTTGTGTCATGCACAAAGTAGATGTCCTTACCGACTTGCCAAAACTATAGTTTGTTAACAAGAGATTTGTGGAGTTGTTGAAAAATTAGTTTTAATGACTCCAACCTAAGTGTATGTAAACTTCCGACTTCAACTGTATGTGGAAATATAAACATGGAAATATGTTATAGGGTGACATATTATTTAAGGCCAGGCACCACAGGCTAATATGTTTTTTTTCTTTACTCTCATCAGACTGAAACTTTACCAGTTGAAAGTATACATAAATACAATATATTATTGTATTACATGTTTTAGTTATTTAAAAATGTAAATGTGCAAATGATGCAAACCCTCCTTAAATATGCGCTAATTTGCATATTACGAGAATACGTTTTTCAACACATTGCTTCAAGGCAGAATGTTTTTGTTTTATTGTTATTAGACACTCAATGGTCACACTTTTACTGATCAGTTTATCAAAATATTGTCATTTCATGAAATTATTTAAGAAACACTTCACATGTATGGCTGATGCATATTTTGCATATATTTACACAATAAAATGACATTTAAAATCAAAACGACACAAGATATTTAAAAAAAGGCTCTGTAAAAATCTAACTATAAGACTTAAGAACCTGTGTGTAAAATAATGTGAATATACATCCTTTGAAGACTGAGAAAAATGAATGGGCGCTAAATCTCCAATAAAGATTATTATTAAAATGTTATTATTATTATTATTATAAAAATGTACTTTCCATAAATATGACAATTTGTCACATGAATTAAACTCTCATTCATATATCACTTCTAAACTGATATTTAAACATCAAATATACCTTTTAAAAATACATTAGCACATTTAATACATTTGTTTCAAGCAATAGAGCATATCATTTGAATACTGGTCTGTTGGGCAAATTCTCATATCACTTTGCTCAATTTGTCACATTCAAGGACTTTGTATGGCTGTTGAAATGCGCAGAACATGAATCAGCTATGCCTGCCCTATATGTAAGGCCCTCTGAGTGGTTGCTGGTACCGCTTGACTTTGTTGACTGTGTCATAGCACATGCGCCTACGCTTGGCACACTCCATTGAAGCAGCATCAGCTCTCACATCCTCCTCTCTGATTGCTTCCAGTGTCACTAGAGTGCTGTCAAGCCACAATGTGATCATCACATTTGATATAGCAGTTGCTCCCTCATTGAACGTGGCTACTGCCATTACTGGCTTCTCCCGTTAATGCGGCTTTTGCCACACAAAGACCGGTTGGGGGCATTGAGTTCAGACAATCATTTGCATTCTGGGTTCCTCCGTGCTACATTCTTTTGAGGAGGTTATCATTTGACATCCTATGATATACAAGTACCATTTTCTGTGCAACCTCTCTATTAAAAATTGTATGGCCTTTGTGACGGGGTGGATTTTCATCACTTTCGAGGGCTCGCACACACCTATCCCGTCGTTGGACATGTTATCATCTCTTGTGCCAAGTGCCATCAAAGAATACATGCATGTCTATGATGGCATCCTCATCCTCCTTCAGCAACTCTGCTATGTCTGGGTCTATATCTGCGTATGCTCATCTAATTACCTTTGCAGCACTCACCAGACTGTAGCCCTCTCTGAATCTCTGCAACTGCAGTGGGTGTGTGGGGGGGGGGGTACAGTCATAACTGCAGGGACTAAATATCAGCATGTTACCCTATGTAAATATTAGCATATCAGCATGTTACCCTATGTAAATATTAGCATATCAGCATGTTACCCTATGTAAATATTAGCATATCAGCATGTTACCCTATGTAAATATTAGCATATCAGCATGTTACCCTATGTAAATATTAACATAACAGCATGTAGTTACTTTATGTAAAGCTCATTTCTCACAGCCCTGACATTGTAGGCCTATGTGACAGTCTCATTGCATAGTTATGTTTTCCCATCACTCGGTTTTATTCACTTTGAATACATTTGCTGGAGCAGGGAAATAAATCCAATTTATACACAGCAAGTCACCTGACAATAATGGGCAACTCTCCCTTTTTATTTGCCTGTCACTCTCCTGTCATGTCTCTGATATGAGCTGAGACGCAAGGAAGGAATGAGCTGCATAACCAAGTCCAAATTTGTTGGCTAGAAGAGCCATCCTCACATTTATATCAAATGCCACATCTCCCCTGGAGCACTCCTGCAGCCGGGAGGAAGTGTAAACACTCCTAAATTCATCACCATCACCTTCACAGTTTGCACATTCTATCATGACAGAATTACAGAATCCCTGGTTGGTGGGGTCTATGGTGATTTCAGTCCAGTGTTTAGACACTTAGGGCAAATCAAATCATGTACAAATTGGTTTATTTTTGACATGTGGAATAAAAGCCACTGTTGGCTGGCTGCTGTCTGGTTGATCGCTGCAAGTTGTCATCTTCATCTCAATTAATTTGGGTCTCAACGCGCTGCAGCGCTACCTCCTTTTCCTCCTCTACCTGTACTGCCTCGAACGGACGGTAAGGCTAATCTGACAGGCTGACCACACCGCGAGCAGAGAAATCAGTTCTACCCATGTGCCATCTTCTCATTGGTTATACCCACGTGGGTGACTGAAAGACAAACGAGGTCAGTGGCGGTAATGCACCTAATTTATGGAAGTTGCCAATCGCAATATAAAGTCAAGAGAAGAAAAAGCCTGGAAGGAAGAGAAATGACTAGAAACGATTTGGTTGACCATTTTATGTGTGGATTAATTGGCAGAGTAGAGGACCTTGTGCATTTCAGGTAAAATAACAACTCAATGTTTATATCCCAGGACAAATTCGCTAGCAACAGTTAGCTAGCTAAATAGGACAAATTATCTAGCAAGTGCAAGCTAACTAGCTAAATTGCCATAAATGTTTAATGCTTCTCGACCTGTCCCCAAATTAATATAATTGGTTCAGAGTTTGTTTTGATATTTTAACCTGCGTGTCGTGATCGCGTTTGGTGTGGGCGGACAAAATAAATGTATGCACGATGGCGCACGCGTGCAGCAGGATTGGGTTCCGTGTAAGGCTAATTTTATCTTTCATTCACTGCATTTTTCACTTTGGCTAACTGAGATCACCTATTTTTACTCACATACTGTAGGTATATTCTTTGAGATTTTATCATTTTGTCTCTCTACGTGGATTCTTCGCGGGAGATGAGGCATTTTCACCAATCAGGTTGGTGGAAAGGGCCTTTTAATGCCAGTAACCAATTGGATTTCAGGAAATTACAAATTAACACGAAGCACTATGTTTACAAAGGATATAGCCATAAATGGACTAGCTAATGATATGCTCCAGAAAACAAGCTTTTGAATGATAATTCAACATGGAGAGTTTTAAAAATAGCAGTTGAAATTCTACATGAAACATGCTAACAAGAACGACATTTATGGTAGGTGTGGTTGATGGAGTTGGGCTAAAAATGATACAAATAAAGTATTTATATACATTATTGCCGATTTTATTTATACATGTTTTGAAAGTATGGAAGTTATAGTTGTAAAATCAAACATTTGCCTGTGGTGATTGGGAAAGGGACAGGGACATACCCCCCACTCTCCAACACAGGATTATGTGGAATAATACATGACTAACCATTATACTGTAGGCCCATGCCAAGCTTATGTAGCCTATGTGTTGACACTTGACAATTTAACTAGCTCCGATCTCTGGTCTCCTGACGTTATATAAAATGACTTGGACTGTTGACTGTGGACAGCTGTCAGAGGGCGGGAGCAGGGCTGTTAGGGTCACGGTTCGGGTGGCAAGGGTTAATACTAAATGACTGAAAGGTTGTGTTTGCTTGTTATACTGACAGACAGAGGCCACGTGGACAGAATGAGTCTACTCATTTATGACAGAGTAATATACTGTATCTGTCATAGAAAAATAGTTAGTAGAAAGGACATGGCTACCCAATAATGGAAGCGATGAAAAAAACACATCCAATATGGCCGCCAGTCCAGCCGCCTCAGAACAGTGAATGGGAATGTCCATTCTACTAAAACATACTAAAACACGTGGAATTTCAGCACAAAGGGCTTTAAAACATACTAAAGCAGATGTAATTTCAGCACAAACAAAGGGCCTTAAAGAAGAAGTTAGAAGTTAAAACCAAATCTCTATTTTGTATGTAAATGGCATGTTATAGAAGGCTGCAGACCATTTATTTTTATTTTTTAAATATTTTAATTTTTTACTTACCCCAGCCTGCGATTCACTTCCTTATCCTCGTTGTGCAGTACGGGGGCACCCAAATACGTTCTTTTAGAAATGGAAAAGCTTTCAGTATAGTGATGCAGGTGATTAGAAATTGTGACATTCTGAAATGTATACACATTATATTCCATTTTGTGCGACGCAAGCTGTTTCCCCTATGCAGCTATTCCATTGTCCATGTAGTCTGCGGTCATACGTAGAGGTAATCGCTCCAGTCGCAACAAAATGGAATATAACGTTGTGGATAAAGTTTGGATTGACACAATTTTGTGTACAACATCTAAAGACCTGCATCACTATACTGAGAGCTTCTAAAAATATGTATTTGGGTGTTTTTGGAACATTTGTTCATGTTTTTTCAAAACCAAGTGAAATCACAAAAAAGTGTCTAGACCCTTCTATAACAAAAAATGATATTTGGTTGTAAACAAAAACAAAATTGTCCTTTAAGACTTTGATTCTTTAAGACTTTAATCTTGCCAGCGATTTAAAATGTCTACATATTTTTACATTACAGTATTAGGAATTAGCGTCTTTAAAACGTATATACTCTACATTAATCCATGGGAAAACAGATGGGAGAGGTTTTGTTTGCGTCTTAGATTTACCCCCAGCCAGAGCCCGGATTTGGCCTCTTCTTAGAACCAGAGATGTGAATGATTAAATAAATGGGTAACACTTCATTTGAGTAGTCTACCAATAACATGTAAACAGCATGTAACTCAACAAGCAACAGGATTTCCAACAAAACAACCATAATAAATAGAGTGAAAGTATTCAGACCCCTTGACTTTTCCAGATTTTATTACGTTACAGCCTTCTAAAAACGTTTTTGACATTTTTGCACGTTATTCCATTTTTTATTTTTAATATATCACGATATATCAATTAATATATCTCGATATATCAATATATCGAGTTCTCCCATTCTTCTCTGCAGATCTTCTCAAGCACTGTCAGGTTGAATTGGGAGCATTGCTGCACAGCTATTTTCAGGTCTCTCCAGAGATGTTAGATCAGGTTCAAATCCAGGCTCTCGCTGGGCCACTCATGGACATTCAGAGACTTGTCCCGAAGCCATTCCTGCATTGTCTTGGCTGTGTGCTTAGGGTCATTGTCCTGTTGGAAGGTGAATATTCTCCCCAGTCTGAGGTCCTGAGCACTCTGGAGCAGGTTTTCATCAAGGATCTGTCTGTACTTTGCTCCATTCATCTTTCCCTTGATCCTGACTAGTATCCCAGACCCTGCCGCTGAAAAACATATGCCACCATCATGCTTCACAGTAGGGATGGTGCCAGGTTTCCTCCAGACATAACGCTTGGCATTCAGGCCAAAGAGTTCAAACTTGGTTTCATCAGACTAGAGAATCTTGTTTCTCATGGTCTGAGAGTCCTTCGGGTTCTTCGTCACCTCACTGACCAAAGCCCTTCGTCACCTCACTGACCAAAGCCCTTCGTCACCTCACTGACCAAAGCCCTTCGTCACCTCACTGACCAAGGCCCTTCTCCCCCGATTGCTCAGTTTGGCCGTGCGGCCAGCTCTAGAAAGATTCTTGGTGGTTCCTAACCTCTTCCATTTAAGAATGATGGAGGCCACCGTGTTCTTGAGGACCTTCAATCCTGCAGACATGTTTTGGTGCTCTTCCCCAGATCTGTGTCTCGACACAATTCTGTCTCTGAGTTCTACGGACAATTGCTTCGACCTCATGGCTTCGTTTTTGCTCTGACGTGCACTGTCAACTGTGGAAACTTATATACAGTGGGGCAAAAAAAGTATTTAGTCAGCCACCAATTGTGCAAGTTCTCCCACTTAAAAAGATGAGAGAGGCCTGTAATTTTCATCATAGGTACACTTCAACTATATGACAGACAAAATCTGGAGAAAAAAATCTGAAAATCACATTGTAGGATTTTTAATTTATTTATTTGCAAATTATGGTGGAAAATAAGTATTTGGTCACCTACAAACAAGCAAGATGTCTGGCTCTCACAGACCTGTAACTTCTTTTTTAAGAGGCTCCTCTGTCCTCCACTCGTTACCTGTATTAATGGCACCTGTTTGAACTTGTTGTCAGTATAAAAGACACCTGTCCACAACCTCAAACAGTCACACTCCAAACTCCACTATGGCCAGGACCAAAGAGCTGTCAAAAGACACCAGAAACAAAATTGTAGACCTGCACCAAGCTGGGAAGCCTGCATCTGCAATAGGTAAGCAGCTTGGGTTGAAGAAATCAACTGTGGGAGCAATTATTAGGAAATGGAAGACATACAAGACCACTGATAATCTCCCTCAATCTGGGGCTCCTCGCAAGATCTCACCCCGTGGGGTGAAAATGGTCACAAGAACGGTGAGCAAAAATCCCAGAACCACATTTATTTTATTTCACCTTTATTTAACCAGGTAGGCTAGTTGAGAACAATTTCTCATTTGCAACTGTGACCTGGCCAAGATAAAGCATAGCAGTGTAAACAGACAACACAGGTCCCAGCTCTCTGACCTGCAGAGAGCTGGGACCAAAGTAACAAAGCCTACCATCAGTAACACACTACGCCGCCAGGGACTCATATCCTGCAGTGCCAGACGTGTCCCCCTGCTTAAGCCAGTACATGTCCAGGCCTGTCTGAAGTTTGCTAGAGAGCATTTGGATGATCCAGAAGAAGATTGGGAGGATGTCATATGGTCAGATGAAACCAAAATATAACTTTTTGGTAAAAACTCAACTCGTCGTGTTTGGAGGACAAATAATGCTGAGTTGCATCCAAAGAACACCATACCTACTGTGAAGCATGGGGGTGGAAACATCATGCTTTGGGGCTGTTTTTCTGCAAAGGGACCAGGACGACTGATCCGTGTAAAGGAAAGAATGAATGGGGCCATGGATTGTGAAATTTTGAGTGAAAACCTCCTTCCATCAGCAAGGGCATTGAAGATGAACTGTGGCTAGGTCTTTCAGCATGACAATGATCCCAAACACACCGCCCGGGCAACGAAGGAGTGGCTTTGTAAGAAGCATTTCAAGGTCCTGGAGTGGCCTAGCCAGTCTCCAGATCTCAACCCCATAGAAAATCTTTGGAGGGAGTTGAAAGTCTGTGTTGCCCAGCAACAGCCCCAAAACATCACTGCTCTAGAGGAGATCTGCATGGAGGAATGGGCCAAAATACCAGCAACAGTGTGTGAAAACCTTGTGAAGACTTACAGAAAACATTTGACCTCTGTCATTGCTAACAAAGGGTATATAACAAAGTATTGAGATAAACTTTTGTTATTGACCAAATACTTATTTTCCACCATAATTTGCAAATAAATTGAAAAACAATCCTACAATGGGATTTTCTGGATTTCTTTCCCCCTCATTTTTTGTCTGTCTATGATGAAAATTAGGCCTCTCTCATCTTTTTTGGGAGAAGTGGCTGACTAAATACTTTTTGCCCCACTGTATAATGTGCCTTTCCAAATCGTGTCCAATCATTTTCTGTAGATTGATGAGGAAAATGTTTATTTAATCCATTTTAGAATAGGGCTGAAACGTAACGATATGTGGAGAAAAGTGAAGGAGTCTGAATACTTTCTGAATGCACTGTAAGTCATTTACCTGTTATTCACCTCCGTTCATCAAACTAGGACCTTGGCAGAGCCTTGCATTTAGATATACTGCTCTAGACCTTGGGCACCAGCACAAAGCCAAGTTACTTTGGTAGAAAAGCCTTTCATAGAGGTCACATCATAGAGAAGGGGAGTGGTGGCAAAGCCTGTTACATTCTGTTGAAACATCTCTGTTGTAGGTGTGTGTGTTAGATAGGGTATTTTGTAATGGAGTCTGTATCACAGTTTAGACTCTTGAGAGTCCTCTGCTGTTTAACATTGTTCAGACTGAGTCAGACAGTCCTACTCATGTTGCTAACTCTCTCTCTTTCAGTCTGACATAATCAGATATATGGTCTTTCATCAATGTGATATCAGAACTGGAATAGGATACAAACTATCAGAACCTTTTGATATTTTCATGGAATTTCACAGTGCTCAATTTACCACGGTAACAAATAAGTAATATTTTGTGTTCCTGGGTGTGTCCTTGTTTAGCTTTACAATGAGGAGGTGCTGGATCTGTTTGACTCTACGAGGGACCTGGAGGCTCGGACGCAGAAATCCCACATTAAGATCCACGAGGACGCTAATGGAGGAATCTACACAGTGGGGGTGACCACACGGACTGTAGCCTCCGAGGCAGAGGTATGTACGTTAGAGATGCGCAGGTCAGCTGTTTGTTTACCCACACCCGCATGCACCGGCGAATAACCCAGCCGCAACCACCTGACTATATGTGATAAAGTGAAAGTCGGAGGCCCTTACCCACAAATATAGAAAATGTGCTATAGGCTACAGTCAAAGACTCCAGAACGACACGGTGTTGCTGGATTTTGTTTTGCATGATTTAGATATGTTTCTGCTTATAATTTCCGACATTTTGGGAGGCTATTTGTTAGTCTACTTGTCTATCATTAAATACATGTAGCTTCTCTTTTGTCATTACATGTTGCCCGAGAAGACTAAATAAACCCTTGCTCAACAGAATAATGTAATAGAGCGATAGTATGACTGCTTCAATCTAGTTGACATCAGAAACGTTTTCTCTGTCATCTTTCTTGGAGCAAAGATGTTTAGCGACTGGGGAATCGATGCATATTTTATCTTGTTGAAATACTACCAGCTTTTATTTTGCTTTTATGATGAAGAAAGGACCTCTATCGATCATACTAACTGAGCATTGCATTCTCTCAAGATGCAGAAAGAAATCAGATTTCTCCACTCCTGTTCCCAAGTCCAAATATTGCCTACACTTAGTGTATTATTGTACTGCAAGAAATGCTTAATTCTGCAGGAGTTATTATTAAGGCCATAGCCCTATTCGCTCAGGACTAGTTGGTCGTGTATTTATTACCCCAGAATGTCCGTTATTCCAGAGGACAATTCGGACAGGATCCGTTTTTCCAAACTGCCCCCTGTAATTTATATATGTATGTATGTGTCGCAAAGTTCAAGGGGGCCGAATACTTTCGCAAGGCACTGTATATGTAAGTCCATGCAATAACAGGTTCCACTGATAACTCGAGCTTGGTTCACAGGTTTCTAAACAGTACCAAGCCATCTTTGGTATAGTGTCGCCATAATATTTGAATTGAGACAGTGTCATCATAATCATTAGGATATTTTAGCGATCCACAGTGGAATATGTCCTAAATTCCCCCCCAGCCTTCAGATGTGAGCTAAACAAATCAAGTCAAATCAAATTTATTTGTATAGCCCTTCGTACATCAGCTGATATCTCAAAGTGCTGTACAGAAACCCAGCCTAAAACCCCAAACAGCAAGCAATGCAGGTGTAGAAGCACGGTGGCTAGGAAAAACTCCCTAGAAAGGCCAAAACCTAGAAGAAACCTAGAGAGGAACCAGGCTATGTGGGGTGGCCAGTGCTTATCTGTCTGTGCTGGGTGGAAATTATAACAGAAGATGTTCAAATGTTCATAAATGACCAGCATGGTCCAATAATAATAAGGCAGAACAGTTGAAACTGGAGCAGCAGCACGGCCAGGTGGACTGGGGACAGCAAGGAGTCATCATGTCAGGTAGTCCTGAGGCATGGTCCTAGGGCTCAGGTCCTTCGAGAGAGAGCAAAAAAGAGAGAAAGAGAGAATTAGAGAGAGCACTAAACACATTTGATATGTGTTTCAAGGCTGTGAATTAGAAAGTGAAATAGCTCAGTGTTCTACGTTAAATAGGCGCAATATTTCTTAATGATGATTTGGCGATGTTCAATTCATTCGTACAAAACGTATAAACAAAGCATTTACTGTGAAAGTTGATATATATAGGCCCTTCATATGGTGCATTCGGAAACTATTCAGACCCCTTCCATTTTCCCACATTTTGTTACGTCACAGCCTTAATATAAAATAGATTAACTAGATTTTTTCCTCATCAATCTACACACATTACCCCATAATGACAAAGCAAAAACAGGTTTTTAGAAATGTTTGCAAATTTCTAAAAAAATATATTTAAAAAATACCGTATTTACATAAGTATTCAGACCCTTTACTGTGAGACTCGAATTGAACTCAGGTGCATCCTGTTTCCATTGATCATCCTTGAGATGTTTCTACAAGTTGAATGGAGTCCAGCTGTGGTAAATTTAATTGATTGGACATGATTTGGAAAGGCACACACCTGTCTATACACGGTCTCACAGTTGACAGTACACGTCAGAGCAAAAACCAAGCCATGAGGTTGAAGGAATTGTCCGTAGAGCTCTGAGACAGGATTTTGTCGAGGCACAGATCTGGGGAAGGGTACCAAAACTTTCTGCAGCATTGAAGGTCCTGAATAACACAGTGGCCTCCATCATTTTTAATTGGAGGAAGGTTGGGACATCCAAGATTCTTCCGAGAGCTGGCCGCCCGGCCAAACTGAGAAATCGGGGGAGAAGGGACTTCCAAGAACCTGATGGTCACTCTGACAGAGCTCCAGAGTTCCTCTGTGGAGATGGGAGAACCTTCCAGAATAACAAACATCTCTGCAGCACTCCACCAATCAGGCCTTTATGGTAGAGTGGCCAGGCGGAAGCCTCTCCTCAGTCAAAGGCACATGACGGCCCGCTTGGAGTTTGACAAAAGGCACCTAAAGGACTCTCAGACCATGAGAAACAAGATTCTCTGGTCTGATGAAATCAAGATTGATCTCTTTGGCCTGAATGCCGAGCATCATGTCTGGAGGAAACCTAACACCATCCCTAGGGTGAAGCATGTTGGTGGCATCATCATGCTGTGGGTAAGTTTTTCAGCGGCAGGGATTTGGAGACTAGTCATGATCAAGGAGAAAGAAAACCTGTTAGAGCGCTCAGGACCTTAGACTGGGGGGCAAAGGTTCCCCTTCCAACAGGACACCGACCCTAAGCACACAGCCAAGACAACGCAGGAGTGGCTTTGGGTCAAGTCTCTGAATGTCCATGAGTGGCCCAGCGAGAGCCTGGACTTGTGCAGAAACCTGAAAATAGCTGTGCAGCGACACTCCCCATCCAACCTGACAGAGCTTGAGAAGATCTGCAGAGAAGAATGGGAGAAACACCCCAAATACAGGTGTGCCAAGCTTGTACCGTCATACCCAAGAAGACTCGAGGCTGTAATCAGTGCCAAAGGTGTGTCAAATAAGTACTACGTAAAGGGTCTGAATACTTATGTAAATATGATATTTCCATTTTAATTTTTAATATGTGCAAAAATGTAAAAACAAAACGTTTTTTTGCTTTGTCATTATGGGGTATTGTGTGTAGATTTACGAGGGGAAATAAGCAATTTAAACCATTTTAGAATAATGGTGTAACGTAACAAAATGTAGCAACGGTCAAGAGGTCTGAGTACTTTCCGATTGCACTCTATATAGCCTATGCTCAGCACTTTGTTTAATTTATCGAATCAAACTTCGAGCAACACTCAGACATTTCTCTCAAAACACAGGGATGTCAATTTGCGTGGGACTAATATTATCAGAGGACTTTTTTAGTTTGCCAAAAAAACTGTAGGTTATTCTGGTTAGTCATACAGATTTCAGTTTCCATTTAACACATCTAAACAGTAGGCTACAGTTGCCTTGACATGACATAGGCCTATTTGACGTACCGTCTTGTGACTGTCGAATTTGTATAGCACTTCACAATTGTCACACATAACATAGCCGGCACTACTATTGTCCGCTTTTACCACAAATCCTTTCCAAACATTACTTTTCTGGCCATCCCTTCTCTTTATTTTCAACCTTTCATTTGTAGCTTTTGTCTTATTGAATTAAACTTCGACAATGTCCTTTTTGTTAATGATGTTAACTCTTTCTTCCCGTTACCAAAAGCATTCTTTGGCGATTGGCTGTATAGGCAATTTGGCGTGCGAACACTTAAGTCCTAAACCTTAGGTTTATGCACTAATATGGGGCCAGATAGCAGAAAATAGTGAAATAAAAACCCAAATGTAGACTCTATAAATTGCACAATAATAATACATTTATGGATTTTTTTAAGGTACTGTTTTTCTTTATTTAACCCGCCCGCCACCCACCCTCCCTTCAGTCACACAATGTTTAATGACCCTAAACCCGTCCGCAGGGCCTGCGGGTTATGAGTCAACCCTCGCATCAATAATGTACGTGAGCGCGTATGCTATACACTATGTTGTATGTGTTGGGATATGTGGTCCGGGGGTCCAGGAGAAATGTGTATGTCTGTATGTATATGTAATATAGGAAAGTAAAAACATGAAATAAACTGTAAAATGATCATTTGCACAGAGATAACACAGTGATGTCCAATTTCTTTCTCCTCTCTCAGATGATGCAGTGTCTGAAGCTGGGTGCCCTATGTCGTACCACGGCCAGCACCCAGATGAATGTCCAGAGCTCCCGTTCTCATGCCATCTTTACCATTCACCTGTGCCAAGTCAGAGTCTGTGCATCCGACAATGTACGTACAAGAGAAGCTTATTCCTAGCCGTAGTGCCAGTCCTTTTGTGCTCTCTTGCCAACTCCTATCTAATTCCGTATCTACCCTTTTGTTACTGTGATGTGACTCCTGTCACTTGTTATGAGCATGTTATATGTTATGACAGTGACTGAAATTACTCCTAACCTTGATGTTACAGAAATGATATATAGCCACTCCTATGCTGTTATGTCATATTGTGCTAGGTTACAGAAATGACTCTTATTACGGTACTGACATTATGGTAGGCTACTGTTTATGGTAGGCTACTGACATTCTAATGACATTAATGACAGGGACAGTGCTTTTGAATAACGGTACTGACACAAATGCATCGATCTGGATTTTTTTCCAACTCACAGCAGGACAACAACGAGACGGACAACAAGGTTGCTAACGGCAACTCAGAGATGGAAGAGTATGAGACCCTGACGGCAAAGTTTCACTTTGTGGACCTAGCCGGGTCAGAGAGACTGAAGAGAACAGGGGCGACCGGAGACCGAGCTAAGGAGGGAATCTCCATCAACTGTGGACTGGTGAGATACTGGTTGTGTCCGAAATGGACCGTATTCCCTATAGTAGTATACACATTTTGACCCACCCTATTCCCTAATACACTAGCAGGTCTATCCAACCCTGTTCCTGGTGAACTACGCTCCTGTAGGTTTTCACTCCAACCCCACTTGTAACTAACCTGATTCAGCTTATCAACCAGCTAATTATTAGAATCAGGTACGCTAGATTAGGGTTTGGCGAAAACCTATAGGATGGTACCTCTCCAGGAACAAGGTTGGAGAGCCCTCGCAATAAGAATCTGTTCAAAACGGCTCTGGTAAAAATGTGTGCAATATAGGAATAGACCATCTTTGTCCTTTAACCCCCTAAAGTTGATGTCTGCCCCCTAATTAGCATAATGTAAAAATCCACATCAAAATCTATCCTTTTAAGCTAGAGATACAGTGCATTCAGAAACTATTCAGATCCCTTGACTTTTCCCACATTTTCCCAGGTTTCCTTCAGACGTGATGCTTGGCATTCAGGCCAAAGAGTTCAATCTTGGTTTCATCAGACCAGAGGATCTTGTTTCTAATGGGCTTGAGAGTCTTAAGGTGCCTTTTGTCAAACCCCAAGCGTGTCATATACATTTTACTGAGGAATGGCTTCCGTCTGGACACTCTACCATAAAGGCTTGATTTGGTGGAGTGCTGCAGAGATGGTTGTCTTTCTGGAAGTTCTCCCATCTCCACAGAGGGACTCTGGAGCTCTGTCAGAATGGCCATCGGGCTCTTGTTCACCTCCCTGACCAAGGCCCTTCTCCCCCGATTGCTCAGTTTGGCCGGGCGGCCAGCTCTAGGAAGAGTATTGTTGGTTCAAAACTTCTTCCATTTAAGAATGATGGAGGCCACTGTGCTCTTGGGGACCTTCAATGCTGCAGAAACCTTTTGGTACCCTTTCCCAGATCTGTGCCTCGACACAATCCTTTCTCTGAGCTCTATGGAAAATGTATTTGTTATCATGGCTTGGTTTTTGCTCTGACGTGCACTGTCAACCTTGAGACCTAATATAGACAGGTGTTTGCCTTTCCAAATCATGTCCAATCAATTGAATTTACCACAGGTGGACTGCAATCAAGTTGTAGAAACATTTCAAGGATGATAATTGGAAACAGGATGCAGCTGAGCTCAATTTCAAGTCTCAGCAAAGGGTCTGAATATTTACAGTATCAGTGAAAAGTTTGAACACACCTACTCATTCTAGGGTTTTTCTTTATTTTTTAAACTATTTTCTACATTGTAGAATACTAGTGAAGACATCAAACTATGAAATAACACATGGAATCATGTAGTATCCCAAAAAAGTATTCAAAGTAGCCACCCTTTGCCTTTGATGACAGCTTTGCGCACTCTTGGTATTCTCTCAACCAGCTTCATGAGGTAGTCACCTGGACTACATTTAAATTACAGGTGTGCCTTGTTAAAAGTTCATTTGTGGAATTTCTTTCCTTCTTAATGCGTTTGAGCCGATCAGTTGTGTTGTGACAGAAGATAGCCCTATTTGGTAAAAGACCAAGTCCAGATTATGGCAAGAACAACTCAAATAAGCAAAGAGAAACGACAAAAGCAAAAGACATGAAGGTCAGTCGATGCATAAAATTTCAAGACCTTTAAATGTTTCTTCAAGTGCAGTTGCAAAAACCATCAAGTGCTGTGATGTAACTGGCTCTCATGAGGACCTCCACAGGAAAGGAAGACCAGGAGTTACCTCTGCTGCAAAGGATAAATTCATCAGAGTTAACTGCACTTCAGATTGAATCCCAAATTATTGCTTCACAAAGATCAAGTAACAGACACATCTCAACATCAGGAGACTGTGTTAATCATGCCTTCATGGTCAAATTGCAAAGAAACCACTACTAAAGGACACCAATAAGAAGAGGATACTTGCTTGTTACAAGAAACATGAGCAATTGACATTAGACAGGTGGAAATCTGTCCTTTGGTCTGATGAGTCCAAATTTTGAGATTTTTGGTTCCAACCGCTTTGTCTTTGTGAGACACAGAGTAGGTGAACAGATGATCTCTGCATGT
Source organism: Oncorhynchus gorbuscha (assembly GCF_021184085.1). Classification (NCBI taxonomy): domain Eukaryota; kingdom Metazoa; phylum Chordata; class Actinopteri; order Salmoniformes; family Salmonidae; genus Oncorhynchus; species Oncorhynchus gorbuscha. Next base: position 201,591 of record NW_025745389.1, on the reverse strand, counting down.
GTGTTTCCCACCGTGAAGCATGGAGGAGGAGGTGTGATGGTGTGGGGGTGTTTTGCTGGTGACACTGTCTGTGATTTATTTAGAATTCAAGGCACACTTAACCAGCATGTTTACCACAGCATTCTGCAGCAATACGTCATCCCTTCTGGTTTGGGTTTTGTGGGACTATCATTTGTTTTTCAATAGTAAATGTCCCAACACACCTCCAGGCTGTGTAGGGGATATTTGACCAAGAAGGAGAGTGATGGAGTGCTGCATCAGATGACCTGGCCTCCACAATCACACGACAACAACCCAATTGAGATGGTTTGGGATAAGTTGGACCGCAGAGTGAAGGAAAAGCAGCCAAGAAGTACTCGGCATATGTGGAAACTCCTTCAAGATGGTTGGAAAAGCATTCCAGGTGAAGCTGGTTGAGAGAATGCCAAGAGTGTGCAAAGGGTGGCTGCTTCAAGCTCATATCAGCCCAGTATGGACATAGATTGAGTCCTTGAACCAGAATGTTTCTGGAAATAACCTCCAATATCTGTTTTGTTGTGTGGTATTTCTTGGTCATCTCTTCCAAACTACAGCTTGCTCTTGGAAATGTAATCAGTGCTTTGGGAGACCGAAGCAAGCGATCCACACATGTGCCTTACAGAGACTCCAAACTCACCCGGCTTCTACAGGACTCCTTGGGTGGAAATAGGTCTGTGTGCAATTGGTCAAGCCTTTCTCCCTCTCTGTGTGTCAGGGTTGGTGTCCCAGTTGGTTGGTGTGCATGTCAAACTAAATGCTTTTTGTTAGCTGATATAGTAATTATTAGATGTCTGCAAAACAGTTGCTACAAGCAACCATATCCATCTGAACTACAGATTGCTTCTCTCTGTGTTTCTTTTGTAAATCCACATTTTTCTCCTCCCATATCCTTCCCCTCTCTCAGCCAAACGATGATGATAGCGTGCATCAGCCCGTCTGACCGGGACTTTATGGAGACCCTGAATGCACTGAAGTATGCCAACAGAGCCAGGAACATTAAGAACAAGGTGATGGTGAACCAGGACAAGGCCTCCCAGCAGATCTCTGCTCTCAGGACAGAGATCGCCAGGCTACAGATGGAACTCATGGAGTACAGGACGGTAAAGAGAGAGGCAGAGAGAGAGAGACAATTGAAAAAAACGAACCATATGAAACGGAGGCATGACGTAAATAAATTGCCCTTAATGATTTATAATTCTGTCTGAACCCATTCTCCTCTGGCAGGGTAAGCGTATGGTGGGTGAGGACGGTATGGAGAGCATCAATGACATGGTCCATGAGAACAGCATTCTGCAGACAGAGAACAGCAACCTGAGGATCAGGGTCAAGGCCATGCAGGAGACCATTGACGCACAGAGGGCCAGACTCACACAGTACCTCAGTGACCAGGCCAACCAAGTCCTGGCCAGGGCAGGTGAGAGTGTGCTTATGACCCTGTTCATTGTAAAAATAAAAATAAAGTTTAGATGTGTGTTTGCTAAGGGTTTCCTGTTTGTTCTCAGGTGAGGGGAGTGAAGAGATTGGGAACATGATCCAGAGCTACATCAAAGAGATTGAGGATCTCAGGTATACTTTTCTGTCTGCATACAGTACTTAAGGACCTAGAGGTGAACTAAAGTGTTTTCTCCCTACTGAACATGACCTATCATAGCATATAGACAATATTGAGCTTTAGGAATATGTCAGAAACTGACATTTTAATTAAATTTCACTGTTATTCCCCGTAGAGCCAAACTCCTGGAGAGTGAGTCTGTGAATGAGAACCTTCGTAAGAACCTGTCCCGTGCCTCTTCGCGGCAGTCCTTTTACCCCGGAACCTTCTCCTCTGCCCTCCTGGCCCCTGAGAAGGAGGCCTCCGACATCATCGAGATGGCAAAGAAAGACCTGGAAAAACTCAAGAAGAAAGAGAGGAAGAAGAAGAAAAGGTAAAGAGTGATCATAGTTAATTGTAGGACCACATTTTTTGTTTTCTTGTTAAAAAATGTATTTTTTTTAAATTATTGTATGACAATGTGGGGCCATGGTCAGTAGCAGTTTGTGATCTCTATATTTTTCCCTATGACTTATTTTCCTTCCTCTTCTCTGTACTCCCTGGTTTCCTTCTTTCCCTCCCTCCTTCCTTCATTCCTTCCTTCCTTCCTACCTTGTCACATCTCTCTCCCCTGTCATCTCACCTGTGACCTTTGACCTTGACCTCTCACTGAAGGCTCCAGCAGCTGCTGGAAGAGAGAGAGAGAGGGAGGAGGAGTTAGTAGAGGAGGAAAATGGCAGGTTTGTTCACAGGTACCCCTCCCTTAACATCCCTGCCATTTCCATTTCCATCCCTCACTTCTTCTAAACAACCATTTTGTTTTGTTTGACAGGCAGTTTCCAGACCAGAAGGGAAACCTGAGTTCAGCTCCTTCAGTTCTTCCTGTGTTCACTAGTTTCTTTCAATTTGCTCACACCAACAGACTGATATGATGGGAACAAAGTTATTGGTTCTGTTTTCATCCACCATCAATGGCCTTATCATGAGCTTTATTAACACACTTTATTTTTGAAGATATAGAAGAAAAAAAATATTGAACATTAGCTCAATGTTGTCTCACCCTCTGTTGTTCCCTACTAGTGTTGTCAAGGAGGAAGTCCCCGACAACGACCAAGACAATGGGACAGAAAAAGAGCTGACTGAGCGGTCCAATGAGGAGCCTGAGACGGTATGATTGACAACCTATTAGTCAAATGATAGAGCTGGGCGATATGGATTTTTGTTTTGTTTTGTTGCAATAACGATAAATCAGCAATATGTTTTTACATTTTTGTTACCCCCCAATTTCAATCTTGTCTCATTACTGCAACTCCCCAAAAGGCTCGGGAGGCGAAGGTCAAATCATGCGGCCGCACTATGGGACTCCCGATCACGGCCGGTTGTGATACAGCCCGGGATCGAACCCGGGTCCGTAGTGACACTTCAAGCACGGCGATGCAGTGCCCTAGACCGCTGCGGCACTCGGGAGGCCCCAGCGATAACTTATTTATTGGGGAGGTGCTATAGCTGGTTGATATGGACAAAAAGTAATATTGTCATAAACGTAACTATTTTGCTCTAGCATTAAATACAACGATAAAAACTGCAATTGCAGTTTAAACAACAGTCATAATGCTTGTGCTTCTCAGAATGCATATCTCCCTCCTCCGTGCGCACAGTGGGGAGAGGGAGTGGCTCGCTCACTGACTGTAGCTTCTGTAGCTCCTTATTCATGAGACTTAGCTTCTTCTCATACCCCTGCTTGATCTTCTTAGCCTTATCGTCCTTGCACGTCTCCACCGAGCCTGAAGGGGGCGTCAAAAACAAGACAGAAAAACAGAGAAAATAAGCTGAAAAATCATAGGTTGCCATCCCTCCTCGAGAATTACTGGGTATGCAGGCTTTTGCTTCAGCCCTGCCACACCTGATTCTACTAGTCTGCTGCTCATAAGGACCTTGATTAGCTGAATCGGTGCGTTAGAGTCGGATTGGAAATGTTTACCACCCCAGCCTTAATTAGAACAATCTACAGGAACGTTGAGAAGGAAAATGACCGACATACGCAAAATGTTTCGGTAAGAGGAATGTAATTTTTAGTTTATTGTCCCAGCAATAATTACAAGACACGTGTGTTTTTCCCACCCCGTTTTTCTGACACCGGATAATTCTGTGTTCTATTCTAATTTTGTTTGTGCTCTCAGGAAGGGCAGGAGGGGAGTGACCACGAGGAAGAGGACGACGAGGAAGAGGAGGAGATGGATGTGGAGGAGAGCTCTGATGATTCAGACTCTGAATCAGATGAGAAAGGTAAAATGGCCTAATTGTAGAAATAGGAAATATAGAAAGGGACATCTAGTGGACATGTATATCTATGATTTGAACCCACATGAATCAATGTTACTTTCCCCACCAGAGAACTTCCAGGCGGACCTGGCCAACATTACATGTGAAATTGCCATCAAGCAGAAGCTGATCGACGAGCTGGAGAACAGCCAGAGGCGTCTGCACACGCTCAAGCAGCAGTACGAACAGAAACTGATGATGCTGCAGAGCAAGATCAGAGACACACAGCTGGAGAGGGACAAGGTGCTGCAGAACATGGGTAAGTCTCATGTATGACCTGGACACTGGGATTACATAGTTATTGGATATGCATACAGCCGTTGCTGGTCTGTAGTCTACCAGAGAAGTGTGAATAGTTTGGAGTTTTTATTTTGCTCTGGTTCTTTAGAACATTGGGCTATTGAACAGCCACCCCCTATAAAGAAAGTGTGGGGTTTCCCTCTGATGAATTAAGGCAGGGGTGGTCAACATTTCCAATCCGACTCTAACGCACCTTATGAGCAGCAGACTAGTAGAATCAGGTGTGGCAGGGCTGAAGCAAAAGCCTGCATACCCAGTAATTCTAAAGGAGGGATGGCAATCTATGATTTTTCAGCTTATTTTCTCTGTTTTTCTGTCTTGTTTTTGACGCCCCCTTCAGGCTCGGTGGAGACGTGCAACGACGATAAGGCTAAGAAGATCAAGCAGGGGTATGAGAAGAAGCTAAGTCTCATGAATAAGGAGCTACAGAAGCTACAGTCAGCCCAGAAGGAACACACACGCCTCCTTAAGAACCAATCAAAGTACGAGACACAGCTCAAGAAGCTCCAACTGGACGTCACGGAGATGAAGAAGACAAAGGTAGAAAGAAGACGTACTTGTACCTGACCACAACCACAACCATGACCATGACTGACCACAACCATGACCATGACTGACCACACCTGCTGTCAGCTAATTGTGACATTGCCATCGTAAAGATATTTATCGATACAATATTCCAACCGTGTAATTCTTTTTTCTCTTTTTTGAGTCACCACTCATTCAACATCATATTTCATATTCTTTTCTACATACGGACGTTGAACATCAACGGCTGGGTTACTGATATTGATCCAAATGTGACCTGGTTGGCCGTCAGGTTCGTCTGATGAAGCAGATGAAGGAGCAGCAGGAGAAGAACAGAAGGACAGAGTCCAGGAGGAGCAGAGAGATCGCCAGCCTCAGGAAGGACCAGCGCAAACAGGAGGTGAACCACCATAAGTCTGGTTCCTCAGTACCACAACTGTACTTCCTCCGCACACTGTCCACCTCATGTAGCCCCGCCCCGCTTCTCATCATGCCCGACCCAAACTGTTTTCTTATAGCTCTTTACCCAGTGAGTACGGTTCGGGGTCAAGTCAGCCTGATGTTGTTATACTTATTTCTAGTCTGGTTTGGGCTGTCTTGAACCAGATGTGTTATTGGACCAGTTAAGCAAATTTGTTTGCAACTTAATGCTACTGGCATTACTGAAGGCAATGTTAATGTGTTTTCCACAGCACCAGCTGAAGCTACTGGAGGCCCAGAAGAGACAACAGGAGCTCATATTGCGCAGGAAGACTGAGGAGGTGAGCAACATGAACAGCCATCTTGGGGCCTCCACATAGAGCAGAGATGGGGGTGGGGGCCACACAAACAAATCTGAAGGCATCATGAGGGGCCGCAGTTGCTCGCTGGTCTGTACTCACATGTGCATACGAGAAATGTTTGCAGTTTTTAATATATCTGAGTGAGACTGACTAACAAAATCAATGGGGGTCTCCCCCAGCCGGTAATTCGACCATGATTACTAAATTTAGATAGCTGGCTGCTAGACTAACTTACCGATCTAACATTGTTTTAGCTGAGATGTGCCAATTGACTATCAGTAAGCAGGTTTCCAGCCAACCATTTCATGCGAATAAATTACCTGACGCATGAAAAAAGTCACGACTGGGCTGACGGAAACATGAAACGCCGGTACAATTTTAGAAATGCCGAAATGGCGATGGAAGTGCCTTTATGCGCGAATATCGATACAATAACAATCATATCGAGGTAAATTTGGAGTCACGCAATGCTATGTTGTGTGGCCTTCCAGTTACGACTCGGGAAAGCATGTAGTTTATTAGGCTACAGATTAAATAAACGATGATTAACTTCGCAGGGTGGTGAAAGTGCACAGTGACGATCTTGATGTTCCTTTCCAATAAATATCGAGGGTCTTATTCTAGTGACATTGATGATCGATGCTTGGCTGCCCTTTGACGAATACAAATAATATCACTCTTTTATCCATAATAATCTGTTAATGTAGGTAGCCTGCATCTGTAGCTGCAAGCTGTTGGTTAAAGAGAAGGTGCCAAGACCAGAGTGGGCAAATTTGTTATATAACGCAACAGTTCTTTTGACAAAAACCATCAGTGAAAATTAGATTTGTTTTTTCATTCGGTACATGGTATTTAGAGGAAAACGTCATTTATGTGCATTATGTAATCCTGCACAGACTTTTATATGCAAAACGTCTGTTTGAAGGAAACACCTCTCTGGTGTAAAATGTGCATCTTATTTTATGCATATTTTTGAATATTCACGTGAAAATCTGTCACAAATTAGATGGAAACCTACCTAGTGACTGACATAACAAGGAAAACTGCTGATGCACAGCCACATTTCGAAATGGCACCTTGTGTATTCTACTATTCTAACTTGTTGTTGAGGCACAAACTGATTTTTAAAATTATTTATTTATTGATCCGAGTCACACAATGATATTTACTAGAGGGGGCAATGATATTTTCAAAAGGGAAAAAATAATGTAGTATCCCGAAGTGCTGTATACTTTACAATTACCCAAGACTAGAAGCAGTTACACACATCCTTGCAACGAATCACTAACTCTCATCTAGTTGGATCTAAGTTCAAGGAATTTTAAAGTTTTAGGACCAGAAAACAAAAAGCTTTTTTTCCCAAAATTCTATTTGACCTTTGGTACCTGGAATTAGGAAAGCATTGGCCAGAGTCTGAGAGCAGAGGTACAGAGAGAGTAGGCTACCAATGGCATCTTTGTATTAATTAGAGTTCAAGACTTCTCAAGGGCACTGATAACAACAAACAGTTTAGTGAATCAGATATCAAGCCAGACTTGTACTATTCTATTGAGATCAACTTCAGCATCAGGTGGTGGTTCTGGTGACTTACGTGTCTGTCTGTCTGTCTGTCTTATCTATCTATCTTATCTACCAGGTAACTGCACTGAGGAGGCAGGCCAGACCTATGTCTGGTAAGGTGACCAGCAGGAAGGTGAGTTTACCAGAGGCCCTCCAGGACTCCTCCCACCGACCCCCCTCAGGACGCCTGCAATCCTCTGGATCCACCGCACCTAACAGAACCAGGTAGGGACTGGACAACGGGTCACCGTAATACCGTTTTGATGTGTGTTGCTGCATTACAATGCATGGTACACCATATAATATATTGTCGAGCAATCGGTATGGCTTTTGCAGTTAAAAAACACATCGTGTGTGTGTGTGTGTGTGTGTGTGTGTGTGTGTGTGTGTGTGTGTGTGTGTGTGACAGGTCCTACTACAGACGATCAACGGGCATATATTCCACCAGAGTGGCCAAAGTGAAGTGGCAGTCTCTGGAGCGCCGTATCTCTGATGTCATCATGCAGAGGATGACCATATCCAACATGGAGGCCGATATGAACCGCCTGCTCAAGGTAAGCATTAAATGCCATTCACACATCTTTTCATTTGGTGACTATAGTTTACAGACCTAATATATTACTCTACATTAGCATTATTAGCAATTAACATTGTAAACGTTTGGCAAACTCCTCCTTATTCCCCCGCTCCGTCCTCTACCACCATTTCCCTGCCTCCTCTCTCTCTACCCCATAACTCCTCCTCCACTCCCCCCTCCATCCTTCCTCCCTTCCACAGCAACGTGAGGAGCTGACCAAGAGGAGGGAGAAGGTGACCAGAAAGAGGGACAGGCTGGCGGGGGAGGGGTCTGAGGAAGAGAAGGTGGTGTTTCCCCTCAACGAGGAAGTGGACACCTTGATGGCCAACATCGATTACATCAACGACAGCATCGCAGACTGCCAGGCCAACATTATGCAGATGGAGGAGGCCAAGGTCAGACAGACAGAAAGCTGGCATTAGCTGTACATGTTTTTTTAAATCAAGGAGAGGAAGCCACATAAAAGTTGAGATACAACCACGGCCAAATTCAAGCAGCACAAATCTGGCCAACCAAGTCAAACACTAACCCATGACTCTCTGAGTAACACGTTTTTCCTAACCATGTGATTATGCATTTGCAGGAGGAGGTTGACACGGTGGATGTGTCCGCAGTGATCAGCTCCTGCACCCTAACAGAAGCCCGTTTCCTGATGGACCACTTTATTTCTATGGCCATCAACAAGGTAACTAACTTACTGCCCTTTACCTGTCCCTCCGTAGTCTCTCCCCAATCTCTTATGCCGTCGTCTTCTCCTGGAGTTGACTTTGTTTAAAGGTGGGCAGAACGACCTGATTCAGCCTCGGTTTCAATGATCCTCATTAGGAAATGTGATTGAGAACAAGATTTGTGTTTTGGACGTGTGCTTTGATGTGTGCGTGTGTGTGTGTGTTCGAAAGTGGGAAGCGTTTGTACTTTCACTCTGCCAGAACAGTACACAGTTACGGTCACTCACCCTTCTAGATCACAGTCTCCCCAGGTCTTGTGTCTGAAAGTAGCCTAGTCTAGCTAGCGAACTAGCCAACTTCTTTCGCCAATTAGCTTCCGTCAGCCGGTGTGCGACCGTGGCAAAGTTGGTTTGACTTTGGATCTTGCTTTTTTTGGTTCAGTCGCACTTTAAACCCAGGTTCCACATGTACCCAATTAAGTCTGTTTCTACGATAGTTAATGTGTTTAGTTCTGTGTGTACATGTACAAGCACCCTCCTTGTGTATTCATATTTTGTGTACAGTATTTTGTGTACAGTATTACACACAATCATAGCTCGTATCGCTGACCTTTAGTGACCCTTCTTATAGCTGACCTATGACCTTTGACCTTTGACCTCCTCCCTATCCTAGGGTCTGCAGGCAGCCCAGAAGGAGTCCCAGGTGAAAGTGATGGAGGGCAGGCTGAAGCAGACAGAGATCACCAGCGCCACTCAGAACCAGCTGCTGTTCCACATGCTGAAAGAGAAGGCAGAGTTTAACCCCGAACTGGATGCCCTGCTGGGGAATGCTCTACAAGGTAACAGCCCTAACTCCAATCGTCCAGCCTGCCAGCCACACACCCTGCAAGATACATGTATAGTTCAGTCCAGGGCCTTGACCCTGACCCTCTCAACCCCTGCTACAGGAGGTCCGTATATCAAGCCCACAACACTGCCAGGTCTAGCCCAGAATAAATGGTTGGTTACTCAATGGGTGATAGACCCAGAAGTATGTATAATTGAAAACATAACTGTCTGTGGCCTGAATGTTGTTGAGATTCTATTGGACCTGGAGTGAAAGCTACTGGTTGGACCTCCAGTACCAAGACTGGGAGATGGTGGTCTAATGCATGATGGGGGATTGTTGAGTTGCTCTTTGCTTGTGGCCTCAATAGATTCTGGCTGTGAGATGAATCATCACACAAGTACATTATTTATTTTTGCCCTTTTTTATTTTATTTTATTGAGCTGACGTTTTTTGTTATGGAGTTGACGTTTTGTTATTGCGCTGACAGTGGAATAAGGTTCTGTATGACAGTTCTGTATGACCAGCGTCTGTGGAGGAGGACATATTTTTTGAATAGTCGATCTTGCACTCTTGCTCTTTCTTTCCTTTAGACCTGATTTGGTTTTGATTACGGGAGAATAACTGAATGTGTTTTTGATTTGTGTGTTGCCTTTTTTCTTTTCGCCCTGCCATTGGTGCCTTAATGGATACAGAGCTAGGTAACATGCCAGTGGGTAAGTAACAGACACCAGACTCTCTCTATATATATATATGTTTATATGAATGCATGGGTCCCCCTCCTGGAAACTAACTCAACAACATGAGCGGGTGCATGAGGTGCAATGCTGCTGTCTTCAAAACCTCCCTCCGGATGTTAGCTGACCCCCCCCCTTTCTTTTCTCCCCACCGTGCCTTCTAGCACCTGCTAATATAACGATGGCAGGGTAGCCTAGTGGTTAGAGTGGTGGACTAGCAACCAAAAGGTTGCACGTTAAAATCCCCAAGCTGAGAAGGTACAAATCTGTCGTTCTGCCCCTGAACAGGCAGTTAACCCACTGTTCCTAGGCCGTCATTGAAAATAAGAATGTGTTCTTAACTGAATTGCCTAGTTAAAAAAAGTTACGAAATAAAAATAGAGGACCCCTTCACACCATGCGCTAAAGCCATCATGCTTTATACTGTAGCCTCTGATAATATAACAACTGTAATGTATCTGTGGAGGACCGCCATTTACAGGTAGATCCAGGATGTTTTGTCTCAGTAGGACCTTGTAGTCAAAGCACACTGCCCTGGGAGCAGCTCATCTCGGTTTCCCCTTCCCTCCTTTTCATAACCCCTCACATCTGACCTCTTTTACCCTCTCACCCTTTCGACCCCTGACCCCTGACCCCCTCAATAATATAAACCACATATTGTTAACGTCTGTTTGTAGCCAACACAGGGTAGCATAAGGTTTGGTTCAATAAACGGTTTTACCCTTGTACCATGTTTGGTTGGACGATTGGCAGGTATTTGGACTACTAGACAGAACTGACTTAAGTTGGTTGGTATTTAGCCATAACACACAACAACAAAAAATGCATTTGCTATGGATGTTTTTTGGCTCTGACATACAGTTCAACTGACATTTTTAGTCCTTTGATTTCACAGAGAATGGGGATGACAGCAGCAGTGACGAATTCACCCAGAGTCCTGCAACAGACGGACAGTAAGTATTAAAGAGAGTTCACTCCAATGACCCAAAAATAGTGAACATTTGACTTTTTTTTGTTGTTGCCTGTTTTATAAAAATAAAAGTATGAAAAAATAAAAGTATGTTAGCTCATATATTCTACTTCCTTGTTACAGCTCTCTGACATCAGATCTAATGAAACTCTGTGGAGAGGCCAAAACAAGGAGCAAGGTACCATTCTCGGCTTATTAGCATGTGTATCATTGTTTTACTATCCTTGTGGGGACATTTGTGTGTGGGTTCGTGTTTGTGTGTATTATGAACTGAGTGTGTTTCTCCCCACCCAGGCTCGTAGGAGAACCACCACTCAGATGGAGCTGCTCTACGCCAAAAGTGACTCCGTCCCTGACACGCCTTCTGGCGATTTCTCCTCCCCCTGTCTCCCATTGGTTGAAACTCCAGAAGAGGGCAGAGATCCCGAGACGCCCATTGGCTCGTCAGTCAGGGACAGGGACTATATGGCTCATTCTCCCGGCTTGTCCTCTAAGATGGGCAGCATGTAAGTCCGGGCCTCCGTGTGCTAGCTAGCTAACCTGCTAACCCCCTGCTTTCTGCATGTTGATACAGCTGCTGCTTATTCCCTTTTCACTTTGCCTGACATGGTCTTTAAATCTCCTCTTTTCACCTGCAAGTCTCCGAGCGAGTAGAAACCAAAATGTAGCCCTTTAGTATATTTGTTAATTAGCATGTAGCAGCTGTAATAACACTCACCCATCAAGGCTACTACTGACAGGCAGACACACACTATGATTATGAGGCATGTACAGTATGGCCATGCAGATCTCATGTTCTCTCGCTAGATGCAATTCTCAATTGCAATAGGCTTATGGCACAGCTATGTCAACTCTACACAATATTAATCCTTAACATTTGCATCCTGTCAAAGACACAGAAAGAGCTAATAAAACTAACCAATAGCGCACATTGGCTTTCTACGTATGTTTTGAGCAACAATACCAATTTTAGTTTGACTTGAACACATGAGATATAGTGCTGGGGACTGATTTCAGTGTGACACAATGTAGCCCTAATGCTACTCCTTATAAAACACAAGATTTGGGTGAAGAAGGAACGTCTATATTGGCCCTGAATATCAGGTAACAGTGTGGTATGTGTGTAATGCATGTTCACCGCCTCCAATATTGTTTCATTTATACTTTAGTTTATAGTCTTACATTGTTGTCATTTTTGTTCCTTATGTTTTGTCTTGTGTTGTCTTTGGATGGTGTTGTGTGGTGCTAATGAAAACTAAATGTTTGTTCCGGCTCCAGACCTGCCTCCTCCTCAGGGGCGGAAAAAAGAGTTCCAGAGCCCTCGCCGCTCTCTCGCAGGAAGACCTATGACAAGACACAATTGGCGGCTAAGGTCAAGGAGATCAAACAGTAAGAGACTAGCGACGCTCTGGTGGCCGAAGGCCAAAAGCACAACATTTTCCAACAACTCTTGCAAATTATACTTATCGCCCCCTTTCTGAATTTCCCACCTCAGAAAGTATGTGGTGTTATCTATTCTAAATCAACAATTCTCTTTGCTTGGTGTGATGGAAATAATAACCTTACCCTGCCAAGTTCTACACCGAATGTCAAGTAGTTGACGAGTTCTTGAGAAATATAGCTAATTTTGTTTCTATATCCCTTTTGACTGAGATTAAACAATTAACTTCTATTTCCCAAATCTATTTTTAATTTGGGAAGTTAATTCAGTGTTCAACTTGGCCCTCTCAGCCTCTTCAAACCCTCTGTTGCAAATTTGGCTACGATATATAAATCCTATATATTGGTATCCAGCGGAGAACCATGCTGAGTGAAACCCTGAATGAGCAAACATTATTTCCCTGATCAGTTCTCAGGGCCACATGTGATGAGCATGAAAAGTCTTAGAAATGAGTGCAGAGCCGTATATAACGGTTGGTTCTAATCCTGAATGCTAATTGCTTAAAACCGCATTCCAGACGGTGTCTATTTCACAAGTTACCACCGGCTATTTACTCTGTTCCATCTGAAATCATCAGCCCAGCCAGGCAATTTATACACTTGATCTCCACTATAAATAGCATCTAGATTATCTCACATTTCTTTTAGACTAACATTTAGTTTTTAACAGCGGAGATTGTATAAACCTTGCTGTCTGACTCTGAAATTTGCAACATTGTTTCAATATTCAAATTCGGTCTCCAGCTGTCCCATAGTAATCAATGTGCCGTTAGTTGTGAAGAGACAGACAGGCAAGCAGCGTTTCTCAGCCAGTCGACATCATGAATCAGCTGTCATCATTTTTATGGATATATTCAAAGTAATGTCAATAGAAAGCAGCTCGTTTGCAGTCTTTCAGGATTCAATTTGAAGTGATTGTGTTAGCTGTGTTGTTGGCTAGCTCCTCTGAACAACAGTGTCCTGACGAGAGAGCACATTTTCTATGCCAGGTCAACTCACATCTCATTAGCTCATTGTTATGGATGTATCCACATAAATGTCAATAGAAAACAGCTTAAACAAATGCAAATGCAGCTACTTTGTTGTTTTCTGGCTGCATTGTTTGACGTGACTGTAAATTAGTAGTTGGCTAGCTAGCAAGCAAGGGATAAGAATGTTGCCAGCCAGTGCATTTAGAATGAACGACTGGGTCGTATCCATAGATACAGAACAAAAAGTCTGAACGTCTGGGTCGCGTCTCTGGCAACCGAACCGAAATGAATGACCAGTCGGCTTGGGTAGCAACCCTAGATTTGTATGGACTATATCTTGTGGAAGGATGAAATAATATGAATAAAAACGTTATTTTGATTAATTTAATCAAAATATTTCAATCATTATTTGAATATATTGGTAACCTGTTGTATAAAAGTGATAATGCCCTCGAAGCCAGTGTTTGGAGAATATATTTAGCTTGAAATTAAACCACTTTCTGTCAAAATTATAAATGCTAACCCTAGTCTATCTTACCCGTATACATCATCATGCAAGATGGAGGCGTCTCCCTGTCACGGATGCCATACCACGATTGCCCTTAGTTTGAAGATGTAATCCAGAGACAGGTGTTTTCTCCATCTCTTTAGCTATCATACTCTAATTCCACTGATTTCAAAACTGTATCCTCCAGAAAGTGGAGAGCAACGCTTCAGCAGTTCCACTACACAATACTTTTTTTAAAGCCGTGTTTCGACAGGATTACCAGCACAGACTGACAAGCTCAAAATGACAGAAGCCTTCTACAGTTGAAGTCGGAAGTTTACATATACTTAGGTTGGAGTCATTAAAACTCGTTTTTCAACAACTCCATACATTTCTGGTTATAGTTTTGGCAAGCCGGTTAGGACATCTACTTTGTGCATTTTCCAACAATTGTTTACAGACAGATTATTTCACTTATTGTAATTCCACTGGGTCAGAAGTTTACATACACTAAGTTGACTGTGCCTTTAAACAGCTTGGAAAATTCCATAAAACTATGTCATGGCTTTAGAAGCTTCTGATAGGCTCATTGACATCATTTTAGTCAATTGGAGGTGTACCTGTGGATGTATTTCAAGGCTTACCTTCAAACTTAGTGCCTCTTTACTTGACATCATGGAACAATCAAAAGAAATCAGCCAAGACCTCACAAAAAAATTGTAGACCACAAGTCTGGTTCATCCTTGGGAGCAATTTCCAAACGCTTGAAGGTAACATGTTCATCTGTACAAACAATAGTACGCAAGTATAAACACCATGGGACCACACAGCCATCATACTGCTCAGGAAGGAGAAGCGTTCTGTCTCCTAGAGATGAACGTACTTTGGTGCGAAAAGTGCAAATCAATCCCAGAACAATATCAACGGACCTTGTGAAGGTGCTGGAGGAAACAGGTACAAAAGTATCTATAACCACAGGAAAATGAGTCCTATATCGACATAACCTGAAGGGCCGCTCAGCAACGAAGAAGCCACTGCTCCAAAACCGCCATAAAAAAAGCTAGACTATGGTTTGCAACTGCACATGGGGACAAATCGTACTTTTTGATGTCATCTGGTCTGATGTCCTCTGGTCTGATGAAACAAAAATAGAACTGTTGGGCCATAATGACAATCGTTATGTTTGGGAGAAAAAGGGGGAGGCTTGCAAGCCGAAGAACACCATCCCAACCGTGAAGCATGGGGGTCGCAGCATCATGTTGTGGGGGTGCTTTCCAAGCATACTTCCAAAGTTGTGTCATAATAGCTTAAGGACAACAAAGTCAAGGTATTGGAGTGGCCATCACAAAACCCTGACCTCGATCCTATAGAAAAGTCGTGGGGCAGAACTGAAAAAGCATGTGTGAGCAAGGAGGCCTACAAACCTGACTCAGTTACACCAGCTGTGTCAGGAGGAATGGGCCAAAATTCACCCAACTTATTGTGGGTGATCCTGAGTGACTGAAGACAGGGAATATTTACTACGATTAAATGTCATGAAATGTTGAAAATCTGAGTTTAAATGTATTTGGCTATGGTGTATGTAAACTTCCGACTTCAGTTGTATATTGCAAACCAATCCAAGCTCCTCTCTTGGCATGTCCAGCCCACTCATTATCTCAGCCGATCATGCCTACTGGGAATGTTACTGACTGTGGCTTAATTCTTGATGCTACTCAGCAACCGCTGAATAGCATAGCGCCACAGTCAAATAATATTACTAAAAAATATTCATATTCATGAACTCACAAGTGCAATATTGCAAAACACAGCTTAGCCTTTTGTTAATCTACATGTCGTCTCAGATTTTGAAATTATGCTTTACAAACAATCCAAGCGTTTGTGTAAGTTTATCGATAGCATAACAAAATATTATGTACACTAAGCATTAAGGAGCAAGGTCACGAAAATCAGAAAAGCAATCAAATTAATCGTTTACCTTTGATCTTCGGATGTTTTCACTCACGAGACTCCCAGTTACACAACAAATTTTCCTTTTTGTTCCATAAAGATTATTTTTATTCCCAAAATACCTCAGTTTGTTTGTCGCGTTATGTTCAGAAATCCACAGGAAAGAGCGGTCACCACAACGCAGACGTATATTCCAAATAATATCCATAATGTCCACAGAAACATGTCAAACATTTTTTATAATCAATCCTCATGTTGATTTTAAAATATATATTTGATAATATATCAACCGGGTGTGTAAGTTTTTCAGTAACACCGGGAGAAACAATGGCCGCTTTACTCTGTAGCGCAAAACTCACTCTGAGAGCCCCCGCCTATCCACTTACGCAATGTGATCTTTCAAGCTCATTTTTCAAAATAAAAGCCTGAAACTATGTCTGAAGACTGTTGACACCTTAGGGAAGCCATATAAAAAGGAATCTGGTTGATATCCCTTTAAATGGAGGATAGGCATGCATAGGAACAAAGACTTTTCAAAATAAGAGGCACTTCCTGATTGCAGGTTTTCGCCTGCAATATCAGTTCTGTTATACTCACAGACAATATTTTTACAGTTTTGGAAACATTAGAGTGTTTTCTATCCTAATCTATATGCATATTCTAGTTTCTGGGGCTGAGAAATAGGCAGTTTCAAATGGGTACGTTTTTTAGCCAAAAACGAAAATACTGCCCCCTACACGCAAAAGGTTAACCAACAAGGCTCGTAATTTAACACTTTTATTCTTATTTACAGATGGCATACAAGTTTGTTATTAAGGCACATGAAAATTCACATGTTCCAGAAGGCATTTTGATTTAAAATAAATAAAAAAGGATAAAATGTCTCTCCTGTGAAGTCGTGACTTGCGACATACGCCTAGTTTCCTGCAACAAATCACATATATCCTCCAAACACCGGATTCTCGGGCATTATCACTAATTGTTGATTAGAGAGGGTTCTTACAGAATGCAGAGAAGACAGAAGGAGAGAGTTTCAAGCAATGAAAGCTGCTTATCTATTTTAGCCCATTCTAGCTCTAGTGTGTGCAAGTGTGTCCCTCTGTGTCCTTGTGTCCTTGTGTGCGTGTGTATGTGCATGCACATTTCCACTAGTATGCGTGTGATCCTGTACAGTACACTGTACAAACAAACAGTAGAAAGGCAACGGATTTATCCTTTATGTATGTATGCCAGCAGCCAGACGCCCAGCCTCAGCCTCCCTGTCCACAGTTCCAGCTGTGATACGAGGAACTCCGACGCCAGCACCCCGTCTCCCCCCTCCTTCCCCTCTAACCGCCCACGTAGTCAAGGCAACAGATGTGTCCGTCTGACAGGGTGTTTGGATAGAGCAGACAGACCAGCAGGAGTCTAAGACAGCAGGAAAGTTACAAGTAATGGGCATAGTGTATTGTAATAAAATAAATAGTACAAGTACTGAGCATTGTATATTGTATGCTCAAATGTGTTGTACTGTTATGTTACTGTTATGTTATTTAATACTAATACTAATACAATTGCTCCGAAGAAGAGATTTTGTTTAACAAGTAATAAAGAAAAAAACAAAGGGTATCAAGGATCTGGATAGATTCAGTATGGAGGAATGTTCTAGGATCCCTCCCAATGTGTTCTCCAAAACAGCTCATTATTTGTATTTTTTATTTTACACTGTATTTTATTTTTTGCTCATCTTTATCAAGGGACCCACTCTAAGGAAGCTCTGGAAGTCAAATATAATATAATAAATCACCAATCAAATGTATTGTTTACAGGTATGCTGCATACATTAGGTATAAACATTAGGTAGGTGTTGGAATTGTTGAGCACACTCTCTCACGTCAGGGGACACATCTAAACCACTCGGGACACGTTGTCACCTCTCCTTTAGTGAGATTTAGACTTTAGAAAAGATTAATTGTCCACAGAATGGACCGTTTCTTCTCCCAAATGTACACTACAATATGTAGGCCTTTTTCCCACTGTTCATGTTTGTATTCACGCTATAGTGACTTACCTGTTGTGACTACCAAATGTTTTTTTTGTTGTCACCCAAATAACTGTACAAGACTCAACTGAAAGTACTTGCAAGGTTGGCCCATTGTAGGATTGTGTTAAAGTGAAGAAGGACGGACAGCTAATTGAAAATCTCTTGTCAGTTGCCAACAATGTCTCCCTTCTTGCCAGTGTGTTGATGTGTGGTAAGCTGCGAGGAGAGAGGCTCCTCTGTGGTTGACAGGTAGTCCTTTCTCTGGATCTCTGGATGGTTCTGTTCAGTTTTTGGTTTAGTTTTTGTCAGCCTGACCATGCTTGTGGATGGACACTGTCACTGGCTTCTCGTTAGTTTTTTATTTTGATTTGCAGCATGTTGCTAACTGGCCAAGTGGGTACATGTACATTATGTACTGTATACAGTATGCATGTGTGCCTGTAGTGGTGGACTTGTGGGCGCATGTTTAATCTTGTATTGAATTATTTCTGTGTCTTACTGCAGTATATGAATGAAGCCTTCAACTGTGGTTACCCGTTCTCTGAGCCCTACTGACATTTTCATGCATGGTTTCTTCCTCCCCAGAGGGGTGATCAACCCAGTGCCTTCCTCAAAGGGCAGTCGGTCAGCAACACTGCAGTGTGTCCACGTGGCTGAGGGTCACACTAAAGCCGTGCTGTGTGTTGACTCTACCGATGACCTCCTCTTCACCGGCTCCAAAGGTCAATTGTCCAATGTATCAATAATGTCTCCTGTCTCACAGACTGAGCAAAAGTTCATCACTTGAGATAAATGTGTACTGGACAGGACCGATAGATTGTTGTTATTATGGGGTTGACACAGTATTGTAACTGGACTGGCACCACTAGTGTTAAGGGGACCTAGGTAGATAGACAGAAACTCTGCTAGTGACATTGTGACACAGACATTGAGACAGAAATATAATCAGATGCTCTCGTGATGTGATTTGAGCAAATGATTGTGGAGATCCGTTCTCATCTCTTCCTCTCCTCTCATCTCCTTCCAGACCGTACGTGTAAGGTGTGGAACCTAGTGACAGGTCAGGAGATCATGTCCCTGACAGGTCACCCCAACAATGTGGTGTCAGTCCGCTACAGCTCCAGCCTGGTCTTCACCGTCTCCACCTCATACATCAAGGTCTGGGACATCCGAGACTCAGCCAAGTGCATCCGCACCCTCACGTGAGAGTCAATGGCGTAACTGTTTTTGAAAGGCTATACAAATATACATAACATCCATTACACCCATATATGATAACATCTATTACACCCATATATGGTAACTTTATTTGACACCCACGACTCTGTATTCTACAGGTCTTCTGGTCAGGTGACCCCGGGCGACGCCTGTGCGTCCAGCACCAACCGGACTGTCACCATCCCGGCAGGAGAGAACCAGATCAACCAGATCGCACTCAACCCCAGCGGCTCTGTCCTGTACGCCGCCGCCGGCAACTCTGTCAGAGTCTGGGACCTAAGAAGGTACGGTATAGCATGGCAAACCGGACAAGCAAATCCAAAGAGGCCTGAAAAAAGGCATTGTCTTCAGAAAACTTCTCTCTCACTACTATGTGCTGATCTATAATAGATCTAGAGGCTACTGATTGTATTGAATGTCTATTCCAGCGATACTCAACTGGCAGACCACGATCCGGACCTTGAACGGGGTCAATATGGACTTCGGGTTCTGACTTTCAAAAAATATATTATAATAATATACAGTATATACATATATGTTATATATTTTTATTTTACATGTATTTATTGTATTTTATTTCACCTTTATTTAACCAGGTATGCAAGTTGAGAACAAGTTCTCATTTACAATTGCGACCTGGCCAAGATAAAGCAAAGCAGTTCGACACATACAACGACACAGAGTTACACATGGAGTAAAACAAACATACAGTCAATAATACAGTATAAACAAGTCTATATACGATGTGAGCAAATGAGGTGAGATAAGGGAGGTAAAGGCAAAAAAAGGCCATGGTGGCAAAGTAAATACAATATAACAAGTAAAACACTGGAATGGTAGATTTGCAGTGGAAGAATGTGCAAAGTAGAAATAATGCAAAGTAGAAATAAAAATAATGGGGTGCAAAGGAGCTACATAAATAAAAATAAATACAGTGGGGAAAGAGGTAGTTGTTTGGGCTAAATTATAGGTGGGCTATGTACAGGTGCAGTAATCTGTGAGCTGCTCTGACAGCTGGTGCTTAAAGCTAGTGAGGGAGATAAGTGTTTCCAGTTTCAGAGATTTTTGTAGTTCGTTCCAGTCATTGGCAGCAGAGAACTGGAAGGAGAGGCGGCCAAAGAAAGAATTAGTTTTGGGGGTGACCAGAGAGATATACCTGCTGGAGCGCGTGCTACAGGTGGGTGATGCTATGGTGACCAGTGAGCTGAGATAGGGGGGGACTTTACCTAGCAGGGTCTTGTAGATAACATGGAGCCAGTGGGTTTGGCGACGAGTATGAAGCGAGGGCCAGCCAACGAGAGCGTACAGGTCGCAATGGTGGGTAGTATATGGGGCTTTGGTGACAAAACGGATTGCACTGAGATAGACTGCATCCAATTTGTTGAGTAGGGTATTGGAGGCTATTTTTCAAATGACATCGCCGAAGTCGAAGATTGGGAGGATGGTGGGGGGGGGGGGTGAATTCAGCCTGGCCTTCAGCCTACTGCTGTTGAGAGTTGTAATAGTAAGGTGCGATTTCTAAATTTGGTGGTGAATGGCCGCTTTCCTTGTGTTATTTCATTCCCTGCAGACCTTAGTGAGCTATTTATAACATGTCAGAAAAGTCCAGTTGATCAACTACTAGCCCATGTTGGCTAGATAGGTAAGTTAGTCTAACCAGCTATCTAAATATTGTAATTATTATGGCCAGATTACGTTCCCAGGGACCTCGACCCCCAGGGGGCCCCCCATTGATCAACAACCTCTCCCTCAGCGTAAGCGAAAGAAAGGAGTCGATTGTTAACTTCCGGAAGCAGAAGAGGGAACATGCCCTGATTCACATCAACCGGACTGCAGCAGAGAGACTCACAAGTTTTAGGTTCCTCTGCTTCCGCATCACAGAGGACTTGACATGGACCAACAACACCACCACTCTTGTCAAGAGGGCGCAACAGTGACTCTACTTCCTAAGGCGGCTGTAGAAATTCGGCATGCCGCCCCGGGTCCTCTCCAAACACTACTGCTGCACCATGGAGAGCATCCTGACCGGTTGCATCATGGCCTGCTATGGGAATTGCTCCACCCATGACCGCAAGGCCCTCCAGCAGGTGGTGAAGATGGCCCAGTACATTACTGGGACTGTGCTCTCAACCATCCAGGACATCTAGTCAAAATGGTGCCTGTGGAAGGCCCGCAGCATTATTAAGGACCCCATACACCACAGCCACAAGCTGTCCTCTCCCTTATCGTCGGTAGGACGGTATCGGAGCATGAAGTCTGATACCAACAGGCTCAGGGACAGTTTCTATCTACAAGCCATCAGACTGCTGAAGACTTGAACTGGACTGACCACCTGTTGTTGGATTGTCAAGAAAGAACCTACAAGTAAGCATTTCGTTGGAGGATGTATACCATGCACAAGAGGCTGCTGAGGGGTGGACGGCTCATAATAATGGCTGGAACGGCCATGTGTTTGATGTATTTGATACCTTTCCACTAACAGCCATTACCCCGAGCGTGTCCTCCCCAAATAAGGTGCCACTCACCTCCTGTGATACCATGTGTTTTCCGTGTACATATGACTAATAACACCTAAAATTTAATTGAGTCCCTCCGGTATCATATGACATGGCAAAATGTGTATAATTGTTAGAAAATAATCACAAAAAAATATTTTTTTTTTCTCTCGGCCAACAAGAGGGGTGTGAACCGTTTGGGGTCGTATGGGTTGCAAGGTTTGTTACTACGACGATAAATGACAATATCCATCCGGACCTTTGCTACCTAGGAAATCTGTGTGACCGGACCTTCTCATATAGTAGTTGAGTACCCCTGATCTATTCCATTTACATTTACATTTAAGTCATTTAGCAGACGCTCTTATCCAGAGCGACTTACAAATTGGTGCAATCACCTTATGACATCCAGTGGGACAGTCACTTAACAATAGTGCATCTAAAACTTAGGGGGGGTGGGGTGGGAGGGATTACTTAACCTATCCTAGGTATTCCTTAAAGAGGTGGGGTTTCAGGTGTCTCCGGAAGGTGGTGATTGACTCCGCTGTCCTGGCGTCGTGAGGGAGTTTGTTCCACCATTGGGGGGCCAGGGCAGCAAACAGTTTTGACTGGGCTGAGCGGGAGCTGTACTTCCTCAGTGGTAGGGAGGCGAGCAGGCCAGAGGTGGATGAACGCAGTGCCCTTGTTTGGGTGTAGGGCCTGATCAGAGCCTGGAGGTACTGAGGTGCCGTTCCCCTCACAGCTCCGTAGGCAAGCACCATGGTCTTGTAGCGGATGCGAGCTTCAACTGGAAGCCAGTGGAGAGAACGGAGGAGCGGGGTGACGTGAGAGAACTTGGGAAGGTTGAACACCAGACGGGCTGTTCTGGATGAGTTGAAGGGTTTAATGGCACAGGCAGGGAGCCCAGCCAACAGCGAGTTGCAGTAATCCAGACGGGAGATGACAAGTGCCTGGATTAGGACCTGCGCCGCTTCCTGTGTGAGGCAGGGTCGTACTCTGCGGATGTTGTAGAGCATGAACCTACAGGAACGGGCCACCGCCTTGATGTTAGTTGAGAACGACAGGGTGTTGTCCAGGATCACGCCAAGGTTCTTGGCGCTCTGGGAGGAGGACACAATGGAGTTGTCAACCGTGATGGCGAGATCATGGAACGGGCAGTCCTTCCCGGGAGGAAGAGCAGCTCCGTCTTGCCGAGGTTCAGCTTGAGGTGGTGATCCGTCATCCACACTGATATGTCTGCCAGACATGCAGAGATGCGATTCGCCACCTGGTCATCAGAAGGGGGAAAGGAGAAGATTAATTGTGTGTCGTCTGCATAGCAATGATAAGAGAGACCATGTGAGGTTATGACAGAGCCAAGTGACTTGGTGTATAGCGAGAATAGGAGAGGGCCAAGAACAGAGCCCTGGGGGACACCAGTGGTGAGAGCGCGTGGTGAGGAGACAGATTCTCGCCACGCCACCTGGTAGGAGCGACCTGTCAGGTAGGACGCAATCCAAGCGTGGGCCGCGCCGGAGATGCCCAACTCGGAGAGGGTGGAGAGGAGGATCTGATGGTTCACAGTATCGAAGGCAGCCGATAGATCTAGAAGGATGAGAGCAGAGGAGAGAGAGTTAGCTTTAGCAGTGCGGAGCGCCTCCGTGATACAGAGGAGAGCAGTCTCAGTTGAATGACTAGTCTTGAAACCTGACTGATTTGGATCAAGAAGGTCATTCAGAGAGAGATAGCGGGAGAGCTGGCCAAGGACGGCACGTTCAAGAGTTTTGGAGAGAAAAGAAAGAAGGGATACTGGTCTGTAATTGTTGACATCGGAGGGATCAGGTTTTTTCAGAAGGGGTGCAACTCTCGCTCTCTTGAAGACGGAAGGGACGTAGCCAACGGTCAGGGATGAGTTGATGAGCGAGGTGAGGTAAGGGAGAAGGTCTCCGGAAATGGTCTGGAGAAGAGAGGAGGGGATAGGGTCAAGCGGGCAGGTTGTTGGGCGGCCGGCCGTCACAAGACGCGAGATTTCATCTGGAGAGAGAGGGGAGAAAGAGGTCAGAGCACAGGGTAGGGCAGTGTGAGCAGAACCAGCGGTGTCGTTTGACTTAGCAAACGAGGATCGGATGTCGTCGACCTTCTTTTCAAAATGGTTGACGAAGTCATCTGCAGAGAGGGAGGAGGGGGGGAGGGGGGGGAGGATTCAGGAGGGAGGAGAAGGTGGCAAAGAGCTTCCTAGGGTTGGAGGCAGAAGCTTGGAATTTAGCGTGGTAGAAAGTGGCTTTAGCAGCAGAGACAGAGGAGGAAAATGTAGAGAGGAGGGAGTGAAAGGATGCCAGGTCCGCAGGGAGGCAGTTTTCCTCCATTTCCGCTCGGCTGCCCGGAGCCCTGTTCTGTGAGCTCGCAATGAGTCATCGAGCCACGGAGCGGGAGGGGAGGACCGAGCCGGCCTGGAGGATAGGGGACATAGAGAGTCAAGGGATGCAGAGAGGGAGAGAGAGGAGGGTTGAGGAGGCAGAATCAGGAGATAGGTGGGAGAAGGTTTGAGCGGAGGGAAGAGATGATAGGATGGAAGAGGAGAGAGTAGCGGGGAGAGAGAGCGAAGGTTGGGACGGCGCGATACCATCCGAGTAGGGGCAGTGTGGGAGGTGTTGGATGAGAGCGAGAGGGAAAAGGATACAAGGCAGTGGTCGGAGACTTGGAGGGGAGTTGCAATGAGGTTAGTGGAAGAACAGCATCTAGTAAAGATGAGGTCGAGCGTATTGCCTGCCTTGTGAGTAGGGGGAAGGTGAGAGGGTGAGGTCAAAAGAGGAGAGGAGTGGAAAGAAGGAGGCAGAGAGGAAAGAGTCAAAGGTAGACGTGGGGAGGTTAAAGTCGCCCAGAACTGTGAGAGGTGAGCCGTCCTCAGGAAAGGAGCTTATCAAGGCATCAAGCTCATTGATGAACTCTCCGAGGAACCTGGAGGGCGATAAATGATAAGGATGTTAAGCTTGAAAGGGCTAGTAACTGTGACAGCATGGAATTCAAAGGAGGCGATAGACAGATGGGTAAGGGGAGAAAGAGAGAATGACCACTTGGGAGAGATGAGGATCCCGGTGCCACCATGACCAGACGCTCTCGGGGTGTGCGAGAACACGTGGGCGGACGAAGAGAGAGCAGTAGGAGTAGCAGTGTTGTCTGTGGTGATCCATGTTTCCGTCAGGGCCAAGAAGTCGAGGGACTGGAGGGAGGCATGGGCTGAGATGAACTCTGCCTTGTTGACCGCAGATTGGCAGTTCCAGAGGCTACCGGAGACCTGGAACTCCACGTGGGTCGTGCGCGCTGGGACCACCAGAGTAGGGTGGCCGCGGCCACGCGGTGAGGAGCGTTTGTATGGTCTGTGCAGAGAGGAGAGAACAGGGATAAACCGACACATAGTTGACAGGCTACAGAAGAGGCTACGCTAATGCAAAGGAGATTGGAATGACAAGTGGACTACACGTCTCGAATGTTCAGAAAGTTAAGCTACGTAGCAAGAATCTTATTGACTAAAATGATTAAAATGATACAGTACTGCTTAGGTCAGCTGGCAGTGGGTGCGTTGTTGACACTACACTAATCAAGTCGTTCCGTTGAGTGTAATAGTTTCTGCAGTGTTGCTATTCGGGGGCTAGCAGGCTAGCTAGCAGTGTTGTTTACGTTACGTTGCGTTAAAAGAACGACAATAGATGGCTAGCGAACCTAGAAAATCGCTCTAGACTACACAATTATCTTTGATACAAAGACGGCTATGTAGCTAGCTAAGTAGCTAGCTACGATCAAACAAATCAAACCGTTGTACTGTAATGAAAATGAAGTGAAAATGTGATACAACCTGTGAATGCGACCGGGTAGTTGAGTTCTATACAGAAGACGTTGGCTAGCGTTGGCTAGCTGTTGGCTAGCTAGCAGAGTCACCTACGTTAAGGACGACAAATAGCTGGCTAGCTAACCTCGGTAAATTAAGATAATCACTCTAAGACTACACACTCTAAACCTAAACAACACAATTATCTTGGATACGATGATACGATGATACGAAGACAGCAAAGACAGCTATGTAGCTAGCTAACACTACACTGATCAAGTCGTTCAGTTGAGTGTAACAGTTTCTCCAGTGCAGCTAATCAGTGGACGTTAGCTAGCTGGCTAGTGAAGACTACGTTAGGACGGCGAAATACGATAATTACGCAATTATCTTTGATACAAAGACGGCTATGTAGCTAGCTGAGAAG
This sequence comes from Oncorhynchus gorbuscha, assembly GCF_021184085.1. Taxonomy (NCBI): domain Eukaryota; kingdom Metazoa; phylum Chordata; class Actinopteri; order Salmoniformes; family Salmonidae; genus Oncorhynchus; species Oncorhynchus gorbuscha. The sequence continues at coordinate 175,957 of NW_025745389.1, read as the reverse complement.
AAATTGCTAAGATAAGACAAATCAAACCGTTGTGATATAATGAAATATAATGAAAAACTACCCGTGTTGGAGCGACGTGCAGATGCGACCACTCGCTCCAACCGGAACCGGAACCGGAAAACATGGCGTTATGGCGTGTGGCTGTTCTGCGTATATTCCCTTGTTGATCTTTGCCTGTCCTCTTAGTGAGTGTCTTGCCGTAAAGCAGTGCATCTCAGGAGATTGCTATCATGTTAAAGGCCCACTGTCCTCCCTCTCTCTTGGTCAGATTTGTATCCACAGGGAAGCTGACTGGTCACCTGGGTCCAGTCATGTGTCTGACTGTGGACCAGAGTGGGAACGGTCAGGATCTGGTCATCAGCGGATCCAAGGACCATTACATCAAGGTGTGTGAGAGTGTGTTATGGCGTGTGGCTGTTCTGCGTATATTCGTTGTTGAAAGGATAACTGCCACACACACACCATATTACATCTCTACATGGTTTTATTGTGTTGAAGTTTCGGTCAGGGATTATTTTCTGCATGTTGTCTCATGTTTGAATATGGATCATGTTGGCTCTTGTATTTGTTTTCTATGCAATAGGAATTAGCCTGGCTAACGCTTTGCTGTGACTTGTCTAGTGTTGTTGATGGACTGTCTGTTGCAGCTGTTTGATGTGACAGAGGGGGCCCTGGGTGCTATCAGCCCCACACACAACTTTGAGCCTCCCCACTACGATGGCATCGAGTCCTTGGTGGTGCAGGGGGACGTCCTCTTCAGCGGCTCCAGGGACAACGGCATTAAGAAGTGGGACCTAGACCGCAAAGACTTACTGCAGGTAACAGAGGGGAAAGGGGAAGTGTCACTGACTATTTTGGTGAATCCAGTCATTAAAAAAAAGGCAGTTTAGTAAGAATGTCTCACCCCATGTTCAAGAATGGCCTTTTGCCTTTTATTCAGATTACAACCTCTCACTTTCGGCTATTTGAAAATGAAATAATCTCCAAAATATTGCTATTTTTAAAACGAGCTATAGGAAGTTGGTTGCAATTTCAGTTTAATCCACCAGAAAAGACAAATAATACAACAAATATTGTTGTTAAACTCAAATAGATTTTTTTTTAATACATTTATTTTTATTTTTATTAATGGTATAATCTTTGTAATTGATATCATAAATATGACTGATGGAGTTGTCACACATGCAGCTAACAAAAATATGTGTACATGTCTGCTCAACCCAAAATTACAACCAACTAATTGCAGCATTACCACAAAAATAGAAGAGGAAAGTGGTAGGTGGAAAAAGTAAGGAACTAGTCTGTCGGCCCTGCATTAAAGACTGAATTGGTTAAAGGAAATTGTGATAAATAAAAAGTATACCAGTTTAATTTAAGGACCAAAAAATTTACAGCTGTGCCATATAGATTGCAAAATAGTTGGGAAGAGATTTTTGATGTACCGATTCCATGGCACATGGTTTATGATCTCATACGCAAAACAACCTTGGATTCAAAACTTAGAATTGTTTTATTTAAATTATTCTACAAAATGATTGTAGCCAATAGAATGTTCCCAGCTCTGCAGATTTTGCTACGAAGAGACCGAATCATTTGATCATTTATTTTAGTACTGTCCATATGTAGCTTGTTTTTGGTCACAGGTCCAGGAATGGTTGAAGAAGTGCTACATTTACCTGGAGCTAATTCTGCAGATAGCACTACTGGGTGACCTGAAAAGTCATAGTAACTCAATCAATAACATAATAATACTTTAGGCAAAAAATGTTTTTTAAATTTGCAATCTCTAGAAACTATGAGAATAGAAAAGTTCAGTGTGAAACACTTTTGTGAAACATCACAGCACAGTTCAAAACTATATGTAAAATAGAAAGAAAAAAATGAAATAGATGGGAGGGGTTGAGTGGAGCTGAAGGGTGGGATTACAAACAACAAGATAACTAGTATAAAATACACTGTGTCCGTATATAGGTTCATAACTTTTGTGAAACAGCATAGTTAAAAATGTATGGCAAAATAGAAATCAAACTGGATGGGCTTCAGAGATAGATGGGAGGGGTTGATGGTAGCTGAAGGATTGGATTAAAAACAAACAAAAGATAATTATTGTAAAATACATTGTGTCTGTAGAATATCTATAGTATGTATAAACTGGAAGTAGAAGCCTAAGTGTTTATGTCCGTTAGTTTACTCCAATTAGGGGATGGGTGGTAGGTTTAGGGGAAAATAATAAAGGGAAATATATTTTTAAAAGACATGTAAACACATTACCAGTCAAAAGTTTGAACACACCTACTCACTCCAGAGTTTTTCTTTATTTTTTATTATTTCCGACATTGTAGAATGATAGTGAAGACATCAAAAGTATGAAATAACACATGTGGAATCATGTAGTAACAAAAAAAAGTGTTCAACGAATCAAAATATGTTTTATATTTGAGATTCTTCAAAGTAGCTACCCTTTGCCTTGATGACAGCTTTGCGCACTCTTGGCATCCTCTCAACTAACTTCATGATGTAGTCACCTGGAATGCATTTCAATTCACAAGTGTGCCTTGTTAAACGTACTTGTCACAGATCCCCCCGGTACTGCTGCTCATTCTATTCACCTGTTCCGGAGGACTACGTCACTGGCTTTCTAGGCTTCACTGAACGGGATTCATTATCATCGACACCGGACTGTCTTGTCTGATTACACACACCTGGTTCCCATTTCCCCTGATTAATATGTTATATCTGTGCCCTCTTTTCCAATGTCCGTTGGTTGTGTGAGCACCTATGTGTTGGTGCAGTTGTTATGCTGCGTGCTTTATATATTGTGTATTACGGGTATCGTCCCGTGTCGTTCAACAAGGTTTACCCTCGCTCTTTTGTTTGGGTACAGCCCAGTGTTTTTGTATACGTGTTTGTCTTGGGTGTATTAAAAAACCCTATTGTGTATTCCTGAGCCTGTCTCCAAATCCTTTATACCAGCGTGACAGAATAACCGACCCGCAAAATGGGGACAGCAGGAAAGGCCGAGCTGGCGACCTTTGTAGGGACAGTACAGCACCACGAGGACTGTCTCTCCAGACTCGGTATCACCATGAACAGTGTGCTGGCAACCATCCTGCGCTTGGAGGGGAGTGTGCAGTCCCTCCAGTCTCCAATACCGTTCCCGGTACCAGCTCCCACACCACGACCAACCTCCATTCCCTCTGAGCCGGTCTGTGGTATTCCCCTGTCCCTCCCGGAGCGTTTCAACGGCGCACCAGCAAGATGCAAGGGGTTCCTTCTACATGCAACCTGTACCTCGCTCTCTACGCTGGGGCTGTTTCAGGAAGTGACAGGGTTGCCACCGTCATCTAGGCACTGACCGGACGGGCTCTGGACTGGGGTGCCGCGGTCTGGGAGACGGGCGGACCCAAGGTCGAGTCCTACGAGCGCTTCACCCTCCTCTTCCCCTTGGTGTTTGATAATCCTGTGGAGGGCCGAGAGGAGGTTGAGCGTCGACTCCGACTACGCCAGGGATCTAGGACCACCTCGGAGTTCGCCCTGGAGTACCAGACCATCGCCGCCTCCACCGATTGGAACGAGTCGGCTCTGGTCGCCGTTTTCCGCAGCGGACTGCGGAAGGAGGTACAGCTGGAGTTAGCCAGCCGTGATGTCAACCTGTCATTCAACCAGCTCATCAGCATGGTGATCCGGTTGGACAACCTCCTGCAGTCCCGAAGAAGACCTGCGTGGAATTCGGAGCCCATGGCTACCCTGCTCTGTGGCCAGAGCCAATGGAGGTGGGCTCGGCATGTTTGCCCGAGGCAGAGCATAGGAGAAGGAGGAATCTGGGTCTCTGCTTCTATTGTGGCGAAGGGGGTAATTTCTCCCCGACCTGCTCTCTATCCATTAGGAGGTGGCAAACCAGGGAATTCCCCTGCACCAACTCAGGTAGGAGGCAAGGTCTCCTTTCCTTGTCTGTCAAATCAACCAGTGTGTTTTCCCATTAAATTCCCTGAGTACCCTAGCCCTTCACTCCCGTTAGCTCTGATTGATTCCGGGGCTACCGGGAATCTCTTAGATAGCGCACTGGCCACTGCATTAAGCATTCCATTGGTTCCCCTACAGTCACCCATTCCAGTCCGAGCCCTGGATAATCGTCCAATAGGGACAGGTCTCGTACATCACATTACTGTTTCTGTTTCAGAGTGATCTTTTCTGAATGAGTGTCATGGGTGACCCATGACACTCATTCAGAACAGATCACTTTCTTGATTATAAACACCCACACGCACCCCATTGTTGTAGGTCTCCCCTGGTTGAGTTTGCATAACCCCGTTATTTCTTGGTCTGAGAGAAGACTGCTGGGTTGGTTGCAGGAGTGTCAGGGGAGGTGTCTCGCGGTGTCTGTCAACGCCACTGCACAGTCCGGACTGTGCACCTCAAGTGGATTTCCCGGAGGAGCACCAGGATCTGCACTGGGTTTTTTCAAAGACCCAGGCTACATGCCTACCTCCCCATCGCCCCTGGGACTGTGCCATTGACCTGTTGTCTGACGCAGCCCTCCCGAGAGGACATGTCTATCCCCTCTCCTATGCGGAGACCGAGGCCATGGAGACCTATGTACAGGAGAGTCTCCAGCAGAGTTTTATCCACCACTCTATGTGACCAGCCACGCTCAAGGTACTAAATGATATCATAACCGCCATCGATAAAAGACAGTACTGTGCAGCCGTCTTCATCGAACTGGCCAAGGCTTTCGACTCTGTTAATCACCATATTCTTATCGGCAGACTCAGTAGCCTCGGTTTTTCTGATGACTGCCTTGCCTGGTTCACCAACTACTTTGCAGACAGAGTTCAGTGTGTCAAATCGGAGGGCATGCTGTCCGGTCCTCTGGCAGTCTCTATGGGGGTGCCACAGGGTTCAATTCTCGGGCCGACTCTTTTTCTGTATATATCAATGATGTTGCTCTTGCTGCGGGCGATTCCCTGATCCACCTCTACGCAGACGACACCATTCTGTATACTTCCGGTCCATCCTTGGACACTGTGCTATCTAACCTCCAAACGAGCTTCAATGCCATGCAACACTCCTTCCGTGGCCTCCAACTGCTCTTAAACGCTAGTAAAATCAAATGCATGCTTTTCAACCGTTCGCTGCCTGCACCCACACGCCCGACTAGCATCACCACCCTGGATGGTTCCGACCTAGAATATGTGGACATCTATAAGTACCTAGGTGTCTGGCTAGACTGTAAACTCTCCTTCCAGACTCATATCAAACAAAGCCTAACTCACGCCGCCAAACTTACCCTAGTAAAACTGACTATCCTACCGATCCTCGACTTCGGCGATGTCATCTACAAAATAGCTTCCAATACTCTACTCAGAAAACTGGATGCAGTTTATCACAGTGCCATACGTCATGTTACTAAAGCACCTTATACCACCCACCACTGCGACCTGTATGCTCTAGTCGGCTGGCCCTCGCTACATATTCGTCGCCAGACCCACTGGCTCCAGGTCATCTACAAGTCCATGCTAGGTAAAGCTCCGCCTTATCTCAGTTCACTGGTCACGATGGCAACACCCACCCGTAGCACGCGCTCCAGCAGGTGTATCTCACTGATCATCCCTAAAGCCAACACCTCATTTTGGCCGCCTTTCGTTCCAGTTCTCTGCTGCCTGTGACTGGAACGAATTGAAAAATCGATGAAGTTGGAGACTTTTATCTCCCTCACCAACTTCAAACATTTGCTATCTGAGCAGCTAACCAATCGCTGCAGCTGTACATAGTCTCTCGGTAAATAGCCCACCCAATTTTACCTACCTCATCCCCATACTGTTTATATTTATTTACTTTTCTGCTCTTTTGCACACCAATATCTCTACCTGTACACGACCATCTGATCATTTATCACTCCAGTGTTAATCTGCAAAATCTGCCTACCTCCTCATGCCTTTTGCACACAATGTATATAGACTCTCTTTTTTGTCTACCGTGTTATTGACTTGTTTACTCCATGTGTAACTGTGTTGTCTGTTCACACTGCTATGCTTTATCTTGGCCAGGTCGCAGTTGCAAATGAGAACTTGTTCTCAACTAGCCTACCTGGTTAAATAAAGGTGTAATAAAGGTAAGGTAATAAAAAAAAAAATAAAAAGGTAATTTTTTGTCAAGAACAAAGATGGGGGACTGTGCCCTTGAACTGATTATCGAACACTGAATGCCATCATCAAGTTCAGCTATCCTTTACCCCTCATTCCAACCATTGTCGAAAAAATGCACGGGGCACAGTACTTCACAAAACTGGACTTTAGGAGCGCCTATAATCTGGTGCGCATTCGTGCAGGCGATGAATGGAAGACTGCTTTTTCCACGATCATGGGTCATTACGAGTATCTCGTAATGCTCTTTGGCCTATCTAATGCTCCTTCAGTTTTCCAGGCCTTCATTAACAAAGTGTTTCAGGACATGCTGGGACGGGGCATAGTGGTTGATATAGATTACATTTTTGTCTATTCTGCTGACCGAGTCCAGCATGTCTCGTTAGTCAGGTCTGTGCTGAGAAGACTGTTGGAGCATGGTCTATATGTTAAACAGGAGAGTGGTCCGTGTCCTCTGGCTATCTGGGCTATCTCATCTCCACGGAGGGAGTGGAGATGGAGGAGAAACGCGTCAGCGCAGTCGGGTCATGGCCCATCCCTAACTCTGTGAAAGCAGTCCAGTGATTACTGGGTTCGCCAACTATTTCCGGGGGTTCATCCGGGGCTTCAGTGCGGTGATCGTGCCTCTTACCTCCCTGCTGAGAGGAGGTCCCCAGCGGCTTCATTGGACGGCGGAGGTGGAGAGGGCATTTGAGATGCTGAAGGCACGTTTCACCATTGCTCCTGTGTTGGCACATCCCAACCCCTCACTCCCCTTCATCGTCGAGGTGGATGTCTCTGAAGTAAGAGTCAGGGCAGTGCTGTCTCAGCGTACCGGAACCCCTCCAAAGCTGCGACCCTGCGCTTTCTACTCTAAGCAGCTGAGCCCTGCCCAGAGGAACTATGATGTAGGGGACCGGGAACTCTTGGTGGTCAAGAATACTCTGAAGGCTTGGGGGCATTGGCTTGAGGGGTCCAAACAGCCTTTCCTGGTGTGGACGGACCACCGCAACCTGGAGTACATCAGCGCAGCAAAGAGGCTAAACCTGAGACAGGCCAGGTGGGCTCTATTCTTCGCCAGGTTCCAATTCACAATTTCTATAGGCCAGGCTCGAAGAATGTGAAGGCTGACACCCTGTCTCGCCTCTGTAGATGTAGAGGAGAGGCAGGGAGAGGAGACCCCTATCATCCCTCCTGTGTGCGGCACCGTCTCCTTTCCTAGGCGCACACGGCACCTGTGTCGGGTCATCCTGGGATAGACCGTACCATCGCCTGCCTAACTGAGAAGTACTGGTGGCCCATCTAGGCTAGTGACGTACAGGTTTACATCTCTTCATGCTCCATCTGTGCTCAATCAAAGACACCCACACGCCTCCCCTATGGAAAACTCCTTCCCCTGCCGGTTCTACAACGGCCCTCCCAGGGGAACACCACCATTCTCATCATTGTGGACCGGTTTACCTGCCTGGGCTTCGGTCGGCCATGCAGACGGCGGAGGCTCTTTTTACGTACATCTTCTGGCACTACTGGATCCTGGAGGATATTGTCAGATCATGGCCTTCGGTTCACCTCACAGGTATGGAAGGAGTTCATGGAACACCTGGGGGTCACGGTCAGTCTCACCTCCGGGTATCGGCCTCATGCAAATGGCAGGTGGAGAGGGTCAACCAGGAGTTGGGCAGGTTCCTGCGGTGTTACTGTCAGGATCGGCCGAGGGAGTGGTTGGATTTTCTACCTTGGGTGGAGTATGTGCAGAATTCCCTCTGCCACACCTCCACTAACCTCACTCCTTTCCAATGTGTGTTGGGGTATCAGCCAGCCCTGGCACCTTGGCATCCGAACCAAACCGAGGCTCCTGCGGTGGATGAGTGGATTCGGTGCGCTGAGGAAGCTGAGCCCGCGGAAGCTGAGCCTGCAGTTTGTGGGACCGTTTCAAGTCCTGAGGAGGGTTAATGGGGTAACGTACCATTCACAACTCTCTGTTGATTATTATGGCAAGAACAGCTCAAATAGGCAAAGACAAAAGACTTTAAGACATGAAGGTCAGTCAATCCGGAAAATTTCAAGATCTTTCAAAGTTTCTTCAAGTGCAGTCTCAAAAACCATCCAGCGCTATCATGAAACTGGCTCTCATGAGGACCGCCACAGGAAAGGAAGACCCAGAGTTACCTCTGCTGCAGAGGATAAGTTAGAGTTACCAGCCTCAGAAATTGCAGCCCAAGTAAATGCTTCACATATTTCAAGTAATAGACACATCTCAACATCAACTGTTCAGAGGAGACTGCGTAAATCAGGCCTTCATGGTCGAATTGCTGCAAAGAAACCACTACTAAAGGACACCAATAAGAAGAGGAGACTTGATTGGGCCAAGAAACACGAGCAATAGACATTAGACCGGTCCAAATTTGAGTTTTTCGGTTCCAAACACTGGGTCTTTGTAAGACACAGAGTAGGTGAATGGATGATCTCCACGTGTGGTTCCCACTGTGAAGCATGGAGGAGGTGTGATTGTGTGGAGGTGCTTTGCTGGTAACACTGTCTGATTTATTTAGAATTCAAGGCACACTTACCCAACATGGCTACCACAGCATTCTATAATGTCCGACGCTGGAGTACACTGAATGCCATCATCAAGTTCAGCTATCCTTTACCCCTCATTCCAACCATTGTCAAAAAAAATGCATGGGGCACAGTACTTCACAAAACTGGACTTTAGGAGCGCCTATAATCTGGTGCGCATTCGTGCAGGGGATGAATGGAAAACAAGAAAAGCAAGTACAGGGAGTGAACATTTAATGGAAAACGAACATGAAACAAAACAAGAACAGTGTCTGGACGGGTGCTCAGCATATGTGGGAACTCCTTTAAGTTTATTGGAAAAGCATTCCAGGTGAAGCTGGTTGAGAGAATGCCAAGAGTGTGCAAAGCTGTCATCAAGGCAACGGATGGCTACTTTGAAGAATCTAAAATATGTTTTGATTAGTTTAACACTTTTTTGGTTACTACATGATTCCATATGTGTTATTTCATAGTGTTGACGTCTTCACTATTATTCTACAATGTAGAAAATAGTAAAAAATAAAGAAACTCTTGAATGAGTAGATGTGTCCAAACTTTTGACTGGTACTGTATATAATATATTCTTCGCAAGGCACTGTATATGGGGGATTGGAAATTATGCAGACAATTACATTGATGGAAGCTACATTCTATCTGCAGTATTAAAGCTGATCTACCCCTTAAAAAATAAAAGTACCTAAAACTTACAAACTATTTTGGTGAATCATGCTTTTGGGGGAGGCGCGATGCCAGGTATTTTAACTGGGAAGCTGTTTGAAAAAACTGCTAACCTGCAAAATAGTTGAATGGAAAACAGAATCTGTATGTACTATGTTGTCTATGTCTTAACAGCAAGTGCCCAACGCCCATCGTGACTGGGTGTGTGCCCTGGGTGTGGTGCCTGGCTCTCCGGCCCTGCTGAGCGGCTGTAGAGGAGGGGTGCTCAAGCTGTGGCACGCAGACACACTGGGGGCCCTTGGGGAACTCAAGGGCCACGAGAGCCCCATCAACGGCATCTCCACCAATAGCAGCCACCTCTTCACAGCATCTGAGTGAGTCACAGAACCACACAGACAGAATGACAGGCAGACACACATTTACATTACATTTAAGTCATTTAGCAGACGCTCTTATCCAGAGCGACTTACAAATTGGTGCATTCACCTTATGACATCGAGTGGAACAGTCACTTTACAATAGTGCATCTAAATCTTAAAGGGGGGTGGGGGATTACTTATAAGAAGAGGTCCTTCTGTAGCTCAGTTTAGAGCATGGCGATTTATCCTATCCCCGGGACCACCCCTAGAATGTATTCCTTAAAGCGTCTGCTAAATGGGGTTTCAGGTGGGGTTTCAGGTGTCTCCGGAAGGTGGTGATTGACTCACACACAAACACACACAATAGCCTGGATACAGCCATTGCAGTAACACAGTTTTTCTGCTCTGTAATTTGATAGTGATCGAACAGTGAAGATCTGGCGTGCCCGGGGCGGACTCGACAGCACCTTAGACACGACGGCGGACACAGCTGATGAGGTGGCCAGTAACTGAACATGGCCGGGACCTCCCACCGTGACCCTAAACCTGGGATGCTGCTGACTAGCACTTTGACCTCTGACCCTTAGCCTTGGAAACCACCCCCAGCCCCCACATACTCTAACCAAGACAACAGTCACCAAGAATGGAATCTTATCTCAGCAAAAGTAGCTGTAGTCGTTTTCCAAAGTGAGATACTGTAGATTTATCCCTAGAAAATGTCTCCCTAGCTAAATGTATCTAGTCTAACCTGTGTGGCCGTAGCACTGGCCTGTGCAGAATAAACACTATTTTTGCTTCATAGACATCCTTCCGTCTTCGCTCGTATCAAGTATGGAGTGAGCACGCACACACACACACACACACACACACACACACACACACACACACACACACACACACACACACACACACACACACACACACACACACACACACACACACACACACACACACACACACACACACACACAAACACAAACACAAATAGAGGCAGATCTTGAGTGTTTTTCTGTGCTGGGGAAATTAGATGAGAGGAAGGTAAAGACCGGGCTTTGTCGCAGGCCTTCAAGACCCGGACCTGGTTCTCAGACCAGACCCGGACCAGCAAAGGAAGAGATGCCTTTCTTCTGCATTATAAGCAGAACCACTCTCCTCAACCCTGCTGTCCCTTACGTGATATCAACGTGGCTTTACGTGAACTAACACCCCCTTAAGTCGCTCGGTTTTGATGTTCTTTTGCTTTGAATTCAGCACCCGCTTTCCATGGGTGACCAAATCATGAAACTTCTCTTGTACTTTACCTGTGAACTGGATACTGTACATTAACTAACACTACTCTTGTAGCCACTAGCAAAACACCTTCAGTCAGTCACCTCTCTGCTTCCTTAGTCTTTACACTTAGTCCTTCCTTACTCTCTATGTGCAAATACAATGTCTCTTTGAGGATACACTGACTCTCTTCACTTGTCCACTACTCGTCATTTAGCAAATGTATGATTTTCCACTTGATGCTATTCCCTCTAATAAGTTAATAACTAACCTAATGCCCTTGCTGCTAAGTTGTTTGCTCACCTATGACCCATAGAGGGCGCTTCTGTTCTGGACTCCAGGTGAGATACACTTGGTAACCGTAGTTACATACTTTATATAATAGTCTGAAGTGTGAGGAAGAGAGGAGCCTTTTATCTGTGCCTGTACTGTAAAGCTCTCCCAATCCTGGTCTGGGAAGACCCCTATGACCGGGGTTTTATCGTGTATGTGTCAGTTTTGCTGTACATTTCAACTGGCCTATTTGTGATTGGTGTGAGCTGAACTAACTCTCAAATGATATATTGGATCCACTATCTGCTGAGACTATTGAATGTTAAAGTAGTAGGAGCAGCAGCCAACACAATATGTGTATACGTAAACAGTATTATACAAAGAAATAAACTGAAGGTTTGTTTTGTTGATCACCAAATTGCGCTCCCGAATGGGTAACAAATGACCAGAATTGGGAGACTGTGTTCTAACAGCACTCATCTCTTTTGAACAGAACCCCTCTCCCTGGCCCCGAGTCAGCCTGTTATGTTTCCTGGGGATGCATCCAAAATGGCACCCTATTGCATAGTGCAATAGTAAACAGTATTATACAAAGAAATAAACTGAAGGTTTGTTTTGTTGATCACCAAATTGCGCTCCCGAATGGGTAACAAATGACCAGAATTGGGAGACTGTGTTCTAACAGCACTCATCTCTTTTGAACAGAACCCCTCTCCCTGGCCCTGAGTCAGCCTGTTATGTTTCCTGGGGATGCATCCAAAATGGCACCCTATTGCATAGTGCACTACATTTGACCAGGACCCATGGATGCTGTTCAGAAGTTGTGCACTATAAAGGGAACAGGGTGCCATTTTCAGATGCAGCCCTGCTCTGATTTTATTGAATTGTTCTGTTGAAAGAAGCTGTATGTATTCAAACCAGTCCTGGGTTCCCCTCTGGAGTTTTGCTGTAGATGTCATTCCCTAAAATGGCTGACTCTGTACTGTAGCAGATCTAATGTCAGATGCCTGGCGAAATAATAAATGTCATCTGTCAAAAACCAGCAAGTACCCTGTGTGTGGTCACCTGGGTCCTGTTACTTTTGAGGGAGGGGTTGGGATTTGAAGATTGGAAGTGTGGGGAGAGCACTGAAGAAGAAGGGCACTACAGTGATTGGGGCTGTAGCATTCACTGATCCAAACTAACCTGATTGGATAGGTTAAAGCAAGGTTTCCACCTCGTAGCATTCACCTACACCAATAAAAGCTATTCTTACTCAAAGGAAGGAAGCAAGGTTTCAAAATATACCTCTTCAAAGAACACCTTAGGCTAACCAGATGTATCCACTAGATGGCAGTAGTGTAATTTGTAATTCATCAACAAGCAAAGCATACCCGAGCGGTTGTCCAGCTAGGTCACACATGGATGAACAGGAGGTATGACAACTACAGGAGAGCTTAAGAATTTGTCCCAACTGGCAACCTATTCCCTATATAAATGCACTACTTTTGACCAGTGCACTAGCAAATGGGGTGAAATTTGGGATGCACATTAATGTCTCCCGGGGCTCCCTTGGTGTCAAAATCTGAAGGCTCATTGTAATGACCTTATTGCTTACAATAACATTTTGGAGCACACACATGCAAGTGAAAACTGTAATTTACTTGTAGCTTATCCCTTGTAACTTATCTGGATATACCCAGAACAAAATCGGACTATTTTCGAACTAACTAGTGTCGTATTAAACAGAAATCCGTACTGGAGTAGATCAATGATTGCTGTACTGTAAGGGCTGGTTTTCCTGAGAATCTCCATTGAGAATGCTTTTTAGTCCAGAACTATAGGCTTTAGCTGTGTCTATAAAACCGGCCCTTGATGTTTTGGACATGTTTATACCTGATGGTATTTGTGATGATATGGCATTTCAATGTCAGGGTCTATGGTGAATATTTTAGAGCTACAGAGTGGAAAAGAGGTCTCTGAAGTTCCAGTTCCATGGTTATCAGTTTGTTGCAAGCACTTTGCAAGTGAAAATACACTAAATTGAACTGTAAATTATTTAATAGCTGTGGTTTTGCTCAGGAGGATTTTATCTCAGAGGATATTGTTTAATTTGTATCATGGAACACATCAGTACAGGTGTCCTGACCATTGAACTAGAAAAAAAGAATGCTTATGTTATAGATGACCAAGGAGTTTTGTAATCATAACTATAATTCAGGTTAAAAAGAATAGTTACGAGACAAAGTTTATAATGCTTTCAATGTATTCATCCGTTCATAATGATTCATCTTTTGTGCAAAAGATAAGTGCAGCCCCACACTATTTGCAGTGCTTGTTTACTTTGTCATGAGCAAAATGCACTATTTCAGCAGTGCACTGTTTGGATGCTGTTTTTTGGGGGGTGGATGACCAGGCTCAGGTAGGCTACTGTTTACTGTTTACTCAGGAAGGTCAATGGCTACTGTAATGGCTGGTTGTGTTCATGCTAAATTAAAAGGTAATATACAGTACCAGTCGAAAGTTTGTACACACCTATCTCAAGGGTTTTTCTTAATTTTGACTATTTTCTACATTGTAGAATAGTAGTGAAGACAACACAACTATGAAATAACACATATGGAATCATGTAGTAACCAAAAAAAGTGTTAAACTAATCCAAATATATATTTTTATTTTAGATCCTTTGCCTTGATGACAGTTTTGCACACTCTTTGCATTCTCTCAACCAGCTTTATGAGGTAGTCACCTGGTTGAGAAAATGCCAAGAGTGTGCAAAGCTGTCATCAAGGCAAAGGGTGGGTACTTTATAGAATCTAAAATATATTTTGATTTGTTTAACAGTTTTTTGGTTACAACATGATTCCATATGTGTTATTTCATAGTTTTGATGTCTTCACTATTATTCTACAATGAAGAAAAAAGTCCAAATAAAGAAAAACCCTGGAATGAGTAGGTGTCCTAACTTTTGACCGGTACTGCAAATCAAATTTCATTGGTCACATACACATGGTTAGCAGATTTTAATGCGAGTGTAGCAAAATGCTTGTGCTTCTAGTTTTGACCATGCAGTAATATCTAACAAGTAATCTAACAATTTCACAACAACTACCTTATACACACAAGTGTAAAGGAATGAATAAGAATATGTACATATAAGTTTTTGGATGAGCGATGACCGAACGGCATAGGCAAGATGAAGTAGATGGTATAGTATATATAGTACAGTACATACATATGAGATGAGTAATGTAGGGTATGTAAACATTATGTAAAGTGACATTGTTTAAAGTGACTAGTGATACATTTATTACATGTAATTTTTTATAATAAAATATTTTCAGTCTCTCGGTCCCAGGTTTGATGCATCTGTACTAACCTCGCCTTCTGGATGATAGCGGGGTGAACAGGCAGTGGCTCGGGTGGTTGTTGTCCTTGATGATCTTTTTGGCCTTCCTGTGACATCGAGTGGTGTAGGTGTCCTGGAGGGCAGGTAGTTAACCCCCGGTGATACGTTGTGCAGACCTCACTACCCTCTGGAGAGCCTTACGGTTGTGGGCGGAGCAGTTACCGTACCAGGCGGTGATACAGCCCGACATTGTGCATCTGTAAAAGTTTGTGTTTTTGGTGACAAGCCAAATTTCATCAGCCTCCTGAGGTTGAAGAGGCGCTGTTGCACCTTCTTCACCACGCTGTCTGTGTGGGTGGACCATTTCAGTTTGTCCGTGATGTGTACGCTGAGGAACTTAACTTTCCACCTTCTCCACTACTGTCCCGTCGATGTGAATAGGAGGGTGCTCCCTCTGCTGTTTCCTGTCCATGATCATCTCCTTTGTTTTGTTGACGTTGAGTGTGAGGTTATTTTCCTGACACTACACTCTGAGGGTCCTCACCTCCTCCCTGTAGGCCGTCTCGTCGTTGTTGGCAATCAAGCCTGCCACTGAAGTGTTGTCTGCAAACGTGATGATTGAGTTGGAGGTGTGCATGGCCACGCAGTCATGGGTGAACAGGGAGTAAAGGAGAGGGCTCAGAACGCACCCTTGTGGGGCCCCCGTGTTTTTTATTTATTTTTATTTCACCTTTATTTAACCAGGTAGGCAAGTTGAGAACAAGTTCTCATTTACAATTGCGACCTGGCCAAGATAAAGCAAAGCAGTTCGACAGATACAACGACACAGAGTTACACATGGAGTAAAACAAACATACAGTCAATAATACAGTATAAACAAGTCTATATACAATGTGAGCAAATGAGGTGAGAAGGGAGGTAAAGGCAAAAAAGGCCATGGTGGCAAAGTAAATACAATATAGCAAGTAAAACACTGGAATGGTAGTTTTGCAATGGAAGAATGTGCAAAGTAGACATAAAAATAATGGGGTGCAAAGGAGCAAAATAAATAAATAAATTAAATACAGTTGGGAAAGAGGTAGTTGTTTGGGCTAAATTATAGATGGGGTATGTACAGGTGCAGTTATCTGTGAGCTGCTCTGACAGCTGGTGCTTAAAGCTAGTGAGGGAGATAAGTGTTTCCAGTTTCAGAGATTTTTGTAGTTCGTTCCAGTCATTGGCAGCAGAGAACTGGAAGGAGAGGCGGCCAAAGGAAGAATTGGTTTTAGGGGTGACCAGAGAGATATACCTGCTGGAGCGCGTGCTACAGGTGGGTGCTGCTATGGTGACCAGCGAGTTGAGATAAGGGGGAACTTTTCCTTGCAGGGTCTTGTAGATGACCTGAAGCCAGTGGGTTTGGCGACGAGTATGAAGCGAGGGCCAGCCAACGAGAGCGTACAGGTCGCAGTGGTGGGTAGTAGATGGGGCTTTGGTGACAAAATGGATGGCACTGTGGTAGACTGCATCCAATTTAGTCAGTAGGGTATTGGAGGCTATTTTGTAAATGACATCGCCGAAGTCGAGGATCGGTAGGATGGTCAGCTTTACAAGGGTATGTTTGGCAGCATGAGTGAAGGATGCTTTGTTGCGAAATAGAAAACAAATTCTAGATTTAACTGGATTGGAGATGTTTGATGTGAGTCTGGAAGGAGAGTTTACAGTCTAACCAGACACCTAGGGATTTGTAGTTGTCCACATATTCTAAGTCAGAACCGTCCAGAGTAGTGATGTTGAACGGGCGGGCAGGTGCAGGCAGTGATCGGTTGAAGAGCATGCATTTAGTTTTACTTGTATTTAAGAGCAATTGGAGGCCACGGAAGGAGAGTTGTATGGCATTGAAGCTCGGCTGGAGGGTTGTTAACACAGTGTCCAAAGAAGGGCCAGAAGTATACAGAATGGTGTCGTCTGCGTAGAGGTGGATCAGAGACTCACCAGCAGCAAGAGCGACATCATTGATGTATACAGAGAAGAGAGTCGGTCCAAGAATGGAACCCTGTGGCACCCCCATAGAGACTGCCAGAGGCCCGGACAACAGGCCCTCCGATTTGACACATTGAACTCTATCAGAGAAGTAGTTGGTGAACCAGGCGAGGCAATCATTTGAGAAACCAAGGCTATCGAGTCTGCCAATGAGGACGTGGTGATTGACAGAGTCGAAAGCCTTGGCCAGGTCAATGAATACGGCTGCACAGTATTGTTTCTTATCAATGGCGGTTAAGATATTGTTTAGGACCTTGAGTGTAGCTGCGGTGCACCCATGACCAGCTCTGAAACCAGATTGCATAGCAGAGAAGGTATGGTGGGATTCGAAATGGTCGATAATCTGTTTGTTGACTTGGCATTCGAAGACCTTAGAAAGGCAGGGTAGGATAGATATAGGTCTGTAGCAGTTTGGGGCAAGAGTGTCCCCCACATTGAAGAGGGGGATGACCTCAGCTGCTTTCCCATCTTTGGGAATCTCAGATGACACGAAAGAGAGGTTGAACAGGCTAGTAATAGGGGTTGCAACAATTTTGGCAGATAAGTTTAGAAAGAAAGGGTCCAGATTGTCCAGCCCGGCTAATTTGTAGGGGTCCAGATTGTGCAGCTCTTTCAGAACATCAGCTGACTGGATTTGGGAGAAAGAGAAATGGGGAAGTCTTGGGAGAGTTGCTGTGGGGGGTGCAGTGCTGTTGACCGGGGTAGGGTTAGCCAGGCGGAAAGCATGGCCAGCCGTAGAAAAATGCTTATTGAAAATCTCAATTATCGTGGTTTTATCCATGGTGACAGTGTTTCCTATCCTCAGTGCAGTGGGCAGCTGGGAGGAAGTGTTCTTATTCTCCATGGACTTTACTATGCCCCCGAACTTCTTTGAGTTTGTGTTGCAGAAAGCAAATTTCTGCTTGAAAAAGCTAGCCTTGGCTTTTCTAACTGCCTGTGTATATTTGTTTCTAGCTTCCCTGAAAAGTTGCATATCACGGGGGCTGTTCGATGCTAATGCAGTACGCCATATGATGTTTCTGTGTTGGTCAAGGGCAGTCAGGTCTGGAGAGAACCAAGGGCTATATCTGTTCCTGGTTCTAAATTTATTGAATGGGGCATGCTTTTTAAATAACCAGGCATCCTCTACTGACTGGATGAGATCAATATCCTTCCAATGTCCCCCTGGCCAGGTCGATTAGAAAGGCCTGCTCGCTGAAGTGTTTCAGGGAGCGTTTGATAGTGATGAGTGGAGGTCGTTTGACCGCTGACCCATTACGGATGCAGGCAATGAGGCAGTGATCGCTGAGATCTTGGTTGAAAACAGCAGAGGTGTATTTAGAGGGCAAGTTGGTTAGGATGATATCTATGAGGGTGCCCGTGTTTACGGCTTTGGGGTAGTACCTGGTAGGTTCATTGATCATTTGTGTGAGATTGAGGGCATCAAGCTTAGATTGTAGGATGGCTGGGGTGTAAGGACATCAGTCAATTTAAATGGGTGCAGGCATGGGTGGGCTTGGGAGGGCATATGCCCACCCACTGGGGAGCCAGACCTAGCCAATCAGAATGAGTTTTTCCCTCCAAAAGGTTTTACAGACAAACAACTCAGTTACGTCAGTTCTCTGGTTAGCTGGTCTCAGACGATCCCTCAGGTGAAGAAGCCGGATGTGGAGATCCTGGGCTATCGTGGTTACATGTGGTCTGCAGTTGTGAGGCTCGATGGACGTACTGCCAAAATCTCTAAAATGACGTTGGATGTGGCTTTTGCTGGAGAAATTAACATTCAATTCTCTGGCAACAGCTCCAGTGGACATTCCTGCAGTCAGCATGCCAATTGCATGCTCCTTCAAAAATTGGAACATCTGTGGCAATGTGTGACAAAACTGCACATTTTAGAGGGACCTTTTATTGTCCCCAGCACAAGGTACACCTATGTAATGATCATGCTGTTTAATCAGCTTCTTGATATGCCACACCTGTCAGGTGGATGGATGATCTTTGCAAAGGAGAAATGCTCACTAACAGGGATGTAAACAAATTTGTGCTGAACATTTGAGATAAATAAGCTTTTTGTTCAGTGTCTAATCTAATTTGACGCAGCTGTTCATATTTTAGCTCATTGGGCTGCTGCATCTGGTAGAGAAATCATTCACTTAATAGAGGAAATTTCTCAGGTGGTCTCTTTGCGCCATCTGCATCATTACCAACCACCCAAGCCACTGCCTGTTCACCCCGCTACCATCCAGAAGGCAGGGTCAGTACAGGTGCATCAAAGCTGGGACCAAGAGTCTGAAAAACAGCTTCCATCGCAAGGCCATCAGACTGCTAAACAGCAATTACTAACTCAGAGAGGCTGCTGCCTACATAGAGATTCAAATCACTGGCCACTTTAAACAATGCCACTTTAATAATGTTAACATATCTTATATTCTTCCTCTCATATACTGTACCTTATACCATCTATTGCATCTTGCACACTCTTGGCCATCGCTCATCCATATATTTATATGTACATATTTATACATACTTATTCCATCCCTTCAGATTTGTGTGTATTAGGTAGTTGTTGGGGAATTGTTAGATTACTTGTTAGATATTACTGCACTGTCGGAATTAGAAGCATTTCGCTACACTCGCATTAACATCTGCTAGCTTTTTCAAAGCTGATCTGATTGGTCAAAAGACCAAATAGGGACAAAATATAAAATTGCACTGCCTGTATAAAGGCAGCTTCTCATCACTGTCAAAACCCAAGCAAACGGTTAACTATGTGTACAATATGATTTAAACAAGCTGATAAAGACTAATTTGAGACGAAACCAGGTAGACACAGGACACCCAATGTCTGAGAGCAAATTGTGGTTTGTTTGGAAAAGTCAGGAATTCGCTAGCATGCCAGTGCATTGAAAAGCAGGTGGGCCATGATGCCTTTGTATTGTCACAGAAATGAGTTCCTCGAAGATATCATTATTCATTTGCACCACAGGAGGCTGGTGGCATCTTAATTGGGGAGGACATGCTCGTGGTAATGGCTTGAGTTTACCAGGTGGAATGATATCAAATACATCAAACACATGGTTGCTATTTTTTTGCCATTCCATTTGCTCAATTCAATAGATTGTCAATAAATTGTCATTCAATAGATTTTCAAAGCACAGGCATTACAATGATTTAGCCTGTTAATTGGGCTACAAATCCCTTAATTGGTTAGACTTCATGTATGCAATAAAGCATTTGCTAATTGCAATGGTTCCCTAAAAGCATCAGCACAGACTAGGCCTTAAACTATAATGTGTTATCGTGTTTGATTCTTTATTTTTGTAATTGTGTAACATTTCCCAAAGCTGAGATCTGCACATGTCTTGGATGCACTCATCCCGGGCGTCGCGCCCTCAGCACTATCACCCATATTAGCCTGGGTCTATACCTCGCTCTCAACTCTGCATACTAGCACGAGCTGAATCTCCCAACGGTTACACATGACGCTGGGCTGTTATGGGCGACGCTCCTCTTGCAGCTGGCTGAGCGACACGCCTCCCGAAGCCTCATGCAACAGCGACCCTAAGCAGCGCACCGTTTTTAACGGTTTCTTTCTTTCATGCGACCGAAGAAGGCCCGTTTAACGGGAGATTTCGACGATGAGTAGCTTCATGAATATGGCGTGTATTGGAGACTTTGACCCGTTCACCGCTGCCATTCCCGCCACCAGAGTTGAGCTCACGGTGTCATGTAGGTGAGTAGAGGGGCACTGATGTCAATTGAGTGACAGAATGCTTCTGGTATAGGCTAAGATTGTGGAGAACGGTGGATATGTTTGGTGAACTGCTAAATATAAATGGTTTAGTCCGAATTTAGTCAAGCATTCTCGCATTAATTCTTTATTTTGGGGATTTGGCCAGAAAACAGACATAGCCCATTAGGCTACAAAAATAGCATTTAATCTATAAATTTTGATTGAATTAAATATTACCATTATCATGATGGTCCATTGCTTTAGCTTATCAATCACGGTTAGTCTACATTTGAGGGATGTTTAAATGAAGTTTATGACGGTGGAACAATGTGCGTGCTATTAGTGTTTCCTAACATGACAGCTCACGCTCCCTTTTGGGCTCCGCTCCACTTAATTAACTAAACAAACTTCCGTCCAGAAAAATGGATGCTGCTGAGAGAATTGATGAATGCTTTATCATCTTAAATTAAATGTGACTTGATACAACTATAGTAGAGAGCAGCAGCTGGCTGGCTCTGGCTCCCGTGTTGCGTAAGAGCCACGCGCCTCTGTAAGACTGGGGTCTCCGCGGAGTTCCTTCTACCAGAGAGAGCTGATGCTCCCGCGACTGGTCGGTCTCAGTCAGTCACAACACTCAATGTGGAGATCATTTAACACACAGAGAGAGGGAGAGACGTGGAGTCGCTCAGTGCGGTGTCGGTGCACACCTGAGATTGTGGTGCTGAAGGTTGGAATTCCGATTCAGTCACTGTCTGCGTCAATGATGCTCAATCTCCGATAATCGCAATTACAGCTTCTTTGATTAAGAGCCAGATCGCAATTTACTGGAGGGGAGAGTTGTCAATCTTTTTTTTAATTTGGGGAGGGTTGTGTGTTTTATTTAATTTGATTGGGCACAGTGGATGTTAGTGCGTTTTCCTGGTTAACATTATTTTGCAGGTTTTATAGGATATATAATTTCTTCCATCCTAGCCACATTTCCTCATCTGCTTGCATGCGCCTCCCCTATATCAAGGTGTTTTGGTACTTCCCTTGTGCACTACGATTTTCCATGTGCTAACTTTAATTATAAACTGGGTCGTCAGCCAATGCGGATTGCCTGACAGCCATGGTATATCAGACCGTACACCACGGGTATGACAACATATTTATTTGTTCTGCTCTAATTATGTTGGTAAACAGATTATAATAGCAATAAGGCACCTCTGGGGTTTACGACTAAGGGCTGTGTCCAGGCACTCCGCCATGCGTCGTGCAAAATAACAGCCCCCATGGTATATTGGCCATATACCACACACCCTCGTGCCCTATTGCTTAAGCACCACAGGTCTGTAAAGTCTATCAGTCTAGCTGTCGATTCTCTCCTCTATCCACCATTCATAGTGACAATAGTGGTAGTTGGCTAGCAATCATACTACAAATAAAGGCATTCAAAGCTGCATCAATTTTCAAAAATAATTGACAAGAACAAATGGGAATAGATTATAGGCAATGGACAGGCCAGGTGCATCATTGGGCATGAAAGAACAGTGAAGACATGAAACACACAGCTCAGAAAGCTCCGCTATTGATCTTGTTTCGGGACAATACAGTTATCCTACCTAGACTATAGAATTCATAATTGCATTATTGTTTTCAATTGAGTACAAAATTCTACTATAGGCTGCAGTGAATATGTCATTTGAATGACGGCGCAAAAGCCCTGTGATTTGAATGTTTAATTCGATTTGGATCCGTTGTGGGTCCACTCTCAACAGTTTATACGGTCTAGAAAGGCACAGTAACAGGCCAGTCTGGCTGTATTTTTTAAATATACATTTTTAAACCTCTGATACAGAATGCGCTGCCTGTTTCAGATCATCATTCTTCAAAGTCGTCCTATAATAATGTCGCCACATACGCTCCCTCCGGGCAGGGCCATTCAGGAAAGCGTAACACGCACTCTGCCTCCTCCAATCCGAGTGGCTATTCCTCGCTCACCTAGAACCTAATGCTTCAATATAGCCTAAATATTTATAATTTAACTTTTAAAATGTATTACCTGTGTTTACTTGCATAAACACAACCAGTCACAATGTTTTAATCTGATTAGGCTACTTCAAAAATCTCCTGTAGGCATGCGCGCGTTCATCCAAAATATAATTCCAGCATCCTCAAAATGGCTTGACATTAACCAGGTTTCCATCCAACCTTTTCATGCAGTACAGTAGCCTACAGTACACGTTGGATAAAAAATGTTACGCCATCACGGAGTTGCATGCAGTTTATTGGGCAACAGATTAAATAAATGATGATGACTTCACAGAGTGACGAAAGTACACAGTGATGAGCGTTATGCTTTTTTCAACTAATATGGAGGGTCATATTCTTGTGACATGATGATGGATGCTTGGCTGGCATTTGACAAATACAAATAATCTCACTTTTGTCCGTAGTAATCAGATACGTATCTGCGAGCTGTTGGCTGGAGCACACGTGCCAATACCAGAGTGGACACATTCGCTATATCAATGCAACATTTATTTGTGAGAAAAAAACATCGGTAGGCCTAGAGTTGAAAATGCGATGGAAACCCATTTCATTTCTGTTTTTTATTCGGTACACATGAATTTAACCTCAAATTATTTTCACTGCGCATTTACACACAGACATTAATCTGCAACGAGTCAATTTGATGGAAACACAACTCTGATGGGAAAATGCACAAGGATCTCCCTTGGGATTTGATTTGACGTTACGTTACGAGAGAGAGAGAGACGTCATCAGATAGCGCAACAGGACACTGTACTCTCTACACTCCGTTTGTTATTTACATGAAAACTTTCTCATTAAATCGATTTTAATCTGAACTGAAGTTTTGTTACTAAGGATTCCATAAAGCGGTTAGCCTTTACGGCAAGTTTCTGTTCCTTTTTTGTTGTTGCGTGGATTCCGCGAGTACTACAGACACCTGTCGTCGTCGTGGGAAAGACTCATTGTTATTTTTCATAAAACAACTGGTTGCAGTATAGAGCTAATCTGAATACCAAGCAGATCCTGAGGGACATCGACGAGTACCAACAGCTTGACGCTATGGAGGAACACCATACTCCTTCGTGGAAAGATACGACCACTTCACAAAATAACTTTAACTCGACTCAAAAAAAATAAAAACAGATTCATCTACAGACACGGACGATTTACTTACCATTGAGGTAGTGTATAGTGCTCTGGCTGGAATCCACGCAACAATGGACAAGTTGTGTGAGAAGGTAGCAGGGCTGAGGGTGGAGTTAGGAGTTCAGCCAGAGTGACATTCTCAAGCTCCAAAGAGAAAAACAAGACACTCACAGCCAAGGTAAAAATACACGATCCCAACATGGATTGTCAACTCAGGGAAACAGGGTGATGAAGTACACTCTACTAGACATACAAAGTCGTGGCATGCGTGAAAAGGACGCATCCAATAATCCGGAGGGTGCGATCAGAGAATTCATGAAATCCGCATTGAAACTTCCTATAGAGACTGTAAACAAGGTGGCTTTCCACCGGGTACACAGACTTGGAGCTCGGAACGACAAGACCAAGGGTCCCCGACCGATCATCGCAAAATTTGAACACTACCAACAAAAGGAGCTGATCAAAAGCAGAGGAAGGGAGCTTAAAGGGACCATATTCGGTCTCAATTACCAATTTCCCAAGGAGATGAACGTTGTAAGAGACTGTATCCGGCACCAAGACAACAAAGGATGGATGGTAGGCGTGCCTTTATCATTGTGGACAAACTCTTTATAGATAGACGGCTCCATAATACTGTGGCTGTACTAAATTCTACAGGGACTTCAGGTTACGAAAAAAAGAATGTATGGGAACTGTTTAAAATATCTGAACATTATGAAGTGGATATGAACACACACGTACTCAACTACATGGTTGCTTACACATACAGACTTATACATACACACACACCTGATTTTGCTCTCTTCTCTCACTTTCTCTCTTTTCTCTTCTCTCCCTCTCTTATTGTCTAGAACTCTTTTATAATTGAATGTGTTTATTGTTAGTCTATCTTTTTTTATGTATTTGTCTACAAGTTTATATATGTTTACAACAAGCAAGGGGAAGATATCAGAATGGGGCATTGGGGAATAATAACATATTGTACGGAATACATTTGTACTGTAGTGAAGCCGTCTCTAGAGTAATGCAAGGTCTCTTTCATGATCATGTGAAACGTCAATTGCTATGGAAATGCTGGGATGTGTTTTTCAATTTTGTTAAAGGTAATTATGATGTGACTATGATGGTGATACGATATGGATTACAATTATGAATATTAAGTCTATATGCACTACATGTTACACACGCAGACACTCAAACATGCAAATTGGCAGAGTTATTATTTATTTGGACATCACACATTATAGTCTTACTCTTATACAGACATCATACACACTCTCATATCATATCCAATATCAAACACATCAACATACTCAGATTTGTTACACACATCATTTGTCTCCACTTTCTAACATCTGTGGCATTGGCTCACAGGCAAACAGGCAAGGGAATAAAACAAATATTGCTAAAACCTATTGCTTGAATTCTAAATATCAGACATTTGAAAGCTCTAGTTTTGACCTTCATAATACCTCTGATGGCAATAACTTTACAAGCACTATTTATGGTCACTTTAGCCTGAGAATAGTATCTAGTTATGGTAAGGGGTGAACTAAGTATAGCTAGTTATAATTGTAACGGTTTGGCAGATTATAAAAAACGATCAGTCTTTACATGGTTAAAAGAAAAGGAATATAGCATATGCTGTTTTCAAGACATCCACTCTACATCCTTAGATGAAGTTGTGTGGAAAAAGGAATGGGTTTGTGAAATCATTTTCTGTCATGAACAAAGGATCTCAAATCAAATTGATTTATATAGCCCTTCGTACATCAGCTGATATCTCAAAGTGCTGTACAGAAACCCAGCCTAAAACCCCAAACAGCAAGTAATGCAGGTGTAGAAGCACGGTGGTTAGGAAAAACTCCCCAGAAAGGCCAAAACCAGGGAAGAAACCTAGAGAGGAACCAGGCTATGAGGGGTGGCCAGTCCTCTTCTGGCTGTGCCGGGTGGAGATTATAACAGAACATGACCAAGATGTTCAAATGTTCCTAAATGACCAGCATGGTCAAATAATAATAATCACAGTAGTTGTCGAGGGTGCAACAGGTCAGCACCTCAGGAGTAAATGTCAGTTAGCTTTTCATAGCCGATCATTGAGATTATCTCTGCCGCTCCTGTCTCTAGAGAGTTGAAAACAGCAAGTCTGGGACAGGTAGCATGTCCAGTGAACAGGTCAGGGTTCCATAGCCGCAGGCAGAACAGTTGAAACTGGTGCAGCAGCACGGCCAGGTGGACTGGGGACAGCAAGGATTCATCATGCCAGGTAGTCCTGAGGCATGGACCTAGGGCTCAGGTCCTCCGAGAGAGAGAGAAAGAAAGAAAGAAAGAAAGAAAGAAAGAAAGAAAGAAAGAAAGAGAGAATTGGAGAGAGCATACTTAAATTCACACAGGACACCGGATAAGACAGGAGAAGTACTCCAGATATAACAAACTGACCCTAGCCCCCCGACACATAAACTATTGCAGCATAAATACTGGAGGCTGAGACAGGAGGGGTCAGGAGACACTGTGACCCCATCCGATGATATCCCCAGACAGGGCCAAACAGGCAGGATATAACCCCACCCACTTGCCAAAGCACAGCCCCCACACCAATAGAGGGATATTTTCAACCACCAACTTACCGTCCTGAGACAAGGCCGAGTATAGCCCACAAAGAACCCAAGGGGGGGGCGCCAACCCAGACAGGAAGACCACGTCAGTGACTCAAACACTCAAGTGACTCACCCCTCCTAGGGACGGCATGGAAGAGCACCAGTAAGCCAGTGACTCAGCCCCTGTAATAGGGTTAGAGGCAGAGAATTCCAGTGGAAAGAGGGGAACCGGCCAGGCAGAGACAGCAAGGGCTGTTCGTTGCTCCAGTTCCTTTCCGTTCACCTTCACACTCCTGGGCCAGACTACACTCAATCATATGACCTACTGAAGAGATGTGTCTTCAGTAAAGACTTAAAGGTTGAGACCGAGTCTGCGTCTCTCACATGGGTAGGCAGACCATTCCATAAAAATGGAGCTCTATAGAAGAAAGCCCTGCCTTCAGCTGTTTGCTTAGAAATTCTAGGGACAATTAGGAGGCCTGTGTCTTGTGACCGTAGCATATGTATAGGTATGTAGGGCAGGATCAAATTGGAAAGATAGGTAGAAGCAAGCTCATGTAATGCTTTGTAGGTTAGCAGTAAAACCTTGAAATCAGCCCTTGCCTTAACAGGAAGCCAGTGTAGGGAGGCTAGTACTGGAGTAATATGATCAAATGTTTTGGTTCTAGTCAGGATTCTAGCAGCTGTATTTAGCACTAATTGAAGTTTATTTAGTGCTTTATCTGGGTAGCCGGAAAGTAGAGCATTGCAGTAGTCTAACCTAGAAGTGACAAAAGCATGGATTCATATTTTTTTATTTTTGACAGAACATTTCTGGTTGTTGCAATGTTACGTAGATGCAAAAAAGCTGTCCTTGAAACATTCTTGATATGTTCGTCAAAAGAGAAATCATGGTCCAGAGTAACGCCGAGGTCCTTCACAGTTTGTAATGCTGTGTTTGTCACAATATAATAGCCTGCACTTATAGTCCCTATAAACAATTGTTTGATTTACTTTTGATATTACCTTAATGAAGTTTAGAAGCTTTTGTGAAGGTTTGGTGTGGCTATTATTAAACTTTAGCTACTGCAAGCCTGTGATATGAAGGCCGTGTGCACCAGCACTCAAACTGACTCCCAACAGTTGAACTTGAGGCGAGGCAGGATGCTTTAAGGCCTACCAGAGTTACGCCTTGTGATCTAGCAATATTATGCTCGTCTTTATACAAAATACTGTGATTGAACATGAACAAATGAACCTCCTTCTGCAAGTCTACATCTGTATAGCAGACGCAGTAGCTATCTGATGTTGAGATATGCTGGTGACATGCATTTCTTTCTCTTGGGATAGGCCTAAGCTTCTCTAATATCAAACAGTAGATACCTGAGCCTAAAGGCCTATACATGCAATGCCCTGATGCATTTAGTGCTCAAATCTCCCACAGGTGAGCCGCGAGGTGGACAATCATTGTTTTAGGAAAGTAGCATAAAAAAACTATAAAAGATATAGGCTATGAAGTTTAGCATATGCTACACATTGAAACACAAGGACTATGTTTTTTGTCATTTGTTATAGGCTGTTTTTCGGGACATGTAAATGCTGCTCATTTTGCCAATATCCCTAGTTTGATAGTGCTGGCTGTACTAAGTCAGATCTGAATTCATATTAATGTCCTGTAAATGTATTCTCGGTCACGTTGTCTGGTGCCCAAACCATGAAATGCTCATATTGTTTTATATGCAGATTTTAGAATGTTCACGTGAAAATCTGTTGGAGGTGGGGGGGCTTGGTTAGGGAGATGACCAAGAATCCGATGGTCAATCTGACAGTGCGGAGATGAGAGAACCTCTGTAAAAGGCACATGACATTCTGCTTGAATTTGACTCAAGGCACCGTTTGGACTCTCAGAGCAAGTTCACAAATGCTCTCCATCCAACCAACCTCACTGAGCTCGAGCTGTTTTGCAAGGAGGAATGGGAAAAAAAATGTCAGTCTCTCGATGTGCAAAACTGATAGAGACATACCCCAAGCGACTTACAGCTGTAATCGCAGTAAAAGGTGGCGCTACAAAGTATTAACTTAAGGGGGGCTGAATAATTTTGCACGCCCAATGTTTCAGTTTTTGATTTGTTAAAAAAGTTTGAAATATCCAATAAATGTCGTTCCACTTCATGATTGTGTCCCACTTGTTGTTGATTCTTCACAAAAAAATACAGTTTTATATCTTTATGTTTGAAGACTGAAATGTGGCAAAAGGTCGCAAAGTTCAAGGGGACCGAATACTTTCGCAAGGCACTGTATTTTTGTCAGATGTTACTATGGAATACTGAAGTATAATTACAAGTATTTCATAAGTGTCAAAGGCTTTTATTGACAATTACATGAAGTTGATGCAAACAGTCAATATTTGCAGTGTTGACCCTTCTTTTTCAAGACCTCTGCAATCCGCCCTGACATGCTGTCAATTAACTTCTGGGCCACATCCTGACTGATGGCAGCCCATTCTTACATAATCAATGCTTGGAGTTTGTCAGAATTTCTGGGTTTTTGTTTGTCCACCCGCCTCTTGAGGATGGACCACAAGTTCTCAATGGTATAAAGGTCTGGGGAGTTTCCTGGCCATGGACCCAAAATATCGATGTTTTGTTCCCCGAGCCACTTAGATATCACTTTTGCCTTATGGCAAGGTGCTCCATCATGCTGGAAAAGGCATTGTTCGTCACCAAACTGTTCCTGGATGGTTGGGAGAAGTTGCTCTCGGAGGATGTGTTGGTACCGTTCTTTATTCATAGCTGTGTTCTTAGGCAAAATTGTGAGTGAGCCCACTCCCTTGGCTGAGAAGCAACCCCACACATGAATGGTCTCAGGATCCTTTACTGTTTGCATGACACAGGACTGATGGAAGCGCTCAACTTGTCTTCTCCGGACAAGCTTTTTTCCGGATGCCCCGAACAATCGGAAAGGGTATTCATCAGAGAAAATGACTTTACCCCAGTCCTCAGTAGTCCTATCCCTGTACCTTTTGCAGAATATCAGTCTATCCCTGATGTTTTTCCTGGAGAGAAGTGGCTTCTTTGCTGCCCTTCTTGACACCAGGCCATCCTTCAAAAGTCTTTGCCTCACTGTGTGTGCAGATGCACTCACACCTACCTGCTGCCATTCCTGAGCAAGCTCTGTACTGGTGGTTCCCCGATCCCGCAGCTGAATCAATTTTAGGAGACGGTCCTGGCGCTTGCTGGACTTTCTTGGGTGCCCTGAAGCCTTCTTCACAACAATTGAACCGCTCTCCTTGAAGTTCTTGATGATCTGATAAATGGTTGATTTAGATGCAATCTTACTGGCAGCAACATCCTTGTCTGTGAAGCCCTTTTTGTGCAAAGCAATGATGATGGCACGTGTTTCCTTGCAGGTAACCATGATTGACAGAGGAAGAACAATGATTCCAAGCACCACCCTCCTTTTGAAGCTTCCAGTCTGTTATTTGAACTAAATCAGCATGACAGAGTGATCTCCAGCCTTGTCCTTGTCAACACTCACACCTGTGATAACGAGAGAATCACTGACATGATGTCAGCTGGTTCTTTTGTGGCAGGGCTGAAATGCAGGAAATGTTTTTTGGTGATTCAGTTAATTTGCATGGCAATGGGGGACTTTGCAAATAATTGCAATTCATCGGCTCACTTTTCATAACATTCAGGAGTACATGCAAATTGCCATCAAATAAACTGAGGCAGCAGACTTTGTTAAAATGAATATTTATGTCATTCTCAACTTTTGGCCACGACTGTATATCCACAGTTAAACAAGTCAACATAATCTATATCGACATAATCTGAAAGGCCACTCAGCAAGGAAGAAGCCACTGCTCCAAAACCACCATAAAAAAAGCCTGACTACGCTTTGCAACTGCACATGGGGACAAAGATCATACTTTTTGGAGAAATGTCCTCTGGTCTGCTGAAACAAAAATAGAACTGTTGGGCCATAATGACCATCGTTATGTTTGGAGGGAAAAGGGGGAGGCTTGCAAGCCGAAGAATAACCTCCCAACCGTGAAGCACGGGGGTGGTATCATCATGTTGTAGGCGTGCTTTGCTGCAGGAGGGACTGGGGCACTTCACAAAATAGATCGCATCATAAGGAGGAAAATGATGTGGATATATTGAATGACATCTCAGACATCAGTCAGGAAGTTAAAGCTTGGTTGCAAATGGGTCTTCCAAATGGACAATGACCCCAAGCATACTTCCAAAGTTGTGGCAAAATGGCTTAAGGACAACAACGTCAAGGTATTGGAGTGGCCATCAGAATGCACTGATCTCGATCCTTTGGAAAAAAATTTGGCAGAACTGAAAAAGCGTATGCGAGCAAGGAGGCCTACAAACCTGACCCAGTTACACCAGTTACACCAACTTGTTGTGGGAAGCTCGTGGAAGGCTACTCAAAACATTTGACCAAAGTTAAACAATTTAAAGGCAATGCCACCAAATACTATTTGAGTGTATGTAAACTTCTGACCCACTGGGAATGCGATTGAAGAATAATGAAATCAATCATTCTCTCAACTATTATTCTGACATTTCACATTCTTAAAATAAAGTGGTGATCCTAACTGTCATGTTTTGTCTTATATTGTCTTGTCATTTTGCTTTTCCTTCTGTTCGTTTTCCCCCTGCTGGTCTTTTTAGGTTCGTTCCCCTTTTTTTTCTCTCTCCCTCTCTCTCTCTCTTCTCTCTATCGTTCCGTTCCTGCTCCCAGCTGTTCCTATTCCCCTAATCAATCATTTAGTCTTCCCACACCTGTTCCCTATCTTTTCCCCTGATTAGAGTCCCTATTTCTCCCCTTGTTTTCCGTTTCTGTCCTGTCGGATCCTTCTATATTGTTCACCGTGCTGTGTCTTTGTATCGCCCTGTCGTGTCGTGTTTCCCTCAGATGCTGCGTGGTGAGCAGGTGTCTGAGTCTGCTACGGTCAAGTGCCTTCACGAGGCAACCTGCAGTTTATTATCGAGTCTCCAGTCAGTTCTCGTGATTACGAGTGGAATTGTTTTTTTATGCTTTATTTACCGCTCCGATTTGTCTAGGAGTATTGCTATTTCCTTAAACTGGATTAAAGACTCTGTTTTCGCCAAGTCGCTTTTGGGTCCTCATTCACCTGCATAACAGAAGGATCCGACCCAAAGAATGGACCCAGCGACTACAGACGCTCGTAACACTGCCGTCGAGATCCAAGGAGCCATGCTCGGCAGACACGAGCAGGAATTGTCTGCTGCTCGTCATGCCATGGAGAACCTGGCCGCTCAGGTTTCCGACCTCTCTGGACAGTTCCAGAGTCTTCGTCTCGTGCCACCTGTTACTTCCTGGTCTGCCGAGCCTCCGGAACCTAGGGTTAATAACCCACCTTGCTACTCCGGGCAGCCCAAGGAGTGCCGCTCCTTTCTCACCCAGTGTGATATTGTGTTCTCTCTCCAACCCAACACATACTCTAGAGAGAGAGCTCGGGTTGCTTACGTCATTTCACTCCTTACTGGCCGGGCTCGAGAGTGGGGCACAGCTATCTGGGAGGCAAGGGCTGATTGTTCAAACAATTACCAGAACTTTAAAGAGGAGATGATTCGGGTTTTTGACCGTTCAGTTTTTGGTAGGGAGGCTTCTAGGGCCCTGGCTTCCCTATGCCAAGGTGATCGATCCATAACGGATTACTCTATAGAGTTTCGCACTCTTGCTGCCTCTAGTGACTGGAACGAGCCGGCGCTGCTCGCTCGTTTTCTGGAGGGACTCCACGCAGTGGTTAAAGATGAGATTCTCTCCCGGGAGGTTCCTTCCAGTGTGGACTCTTTGATTGCTCTCGCCATCCGCATAGAACGACGGGTAGATCTTCGTCACCTAGCTTGTGGAAGAGAGCTCGCGTCAACGGTGTTTCCTGCTCCGCATCGCAACCATCTCCCTCCTCTGGCTCAGAGACTGAGCCCATGCAGCTGGGAGGTATTCGCATCTCGACTAAGGAGAGGGAACGGAGGATCACCAACCACCTGTGCCTCTATTGCGGATTTGATGGACATTTTGTCAATTCATGTCCAGTAAAAGCCAGAGCTCATCAGTAAGCGGAGGGCTACTGGTGAGCGCTACTACTCAGGTCTCTCCATCTAGATCCTGTACTACTATGTCGGTCCATCTACGCTGGACCGGTTCGGGTGCTACATGCAGTGCCTTGATAGACTCTGGGGCTGAGGGTTGTTTCATGGACGAAGCATGGGCTCGGAAACATGACATTCCTTTCAGACAGTTAGACAAGCCTACGCCCATGTTCGCCTTAGATGGTAGTCATCTTCCCAGTATCAGATTTGAGACACTACCTTTAACCCTCACAGTATCTGGTAACCACAGTGAGACTATTTATTTTTTGATTTTTCGTTCACCTTTTACACCTGTTGTTTTGGGTCATCCCTGGCTAGTATGTCATAATCCTTCTATTAATTGGTCTAGTAATTCTATCCTATCCTGGAACGTTTCTTGTCATGTGAAGTGTTTAATGTCTGCCATCCCTCCCATTTCTTCTGTCCCCACTTCTCAGGAGGAACCTGGCGATTTGACAGGAGTGCCGGAGGAATATCATGATCTGCGCACGGTCTTCAGTCGGTCCCGAGCCAACTCCCTTCCTCCTCACCGGTCGTATGATTGTAGTATTGATCTCCTTCCGGGGACCACTCCTCCTCGGGGTAGACTATACTCTCTGTCGGCTCCCGAACGTAAGGCTCTCGAGGATTATTTGTCTGTGTCTCTTGACGCCGGTACCATAGTGCCTTCTTCCTCTCCGGCCGGGGCGGGGTTTTTTTGTTAAGAAGAAGGACGGTACTCTGCGCCCCTGCGTGGATTATCGAGGGCTGAATGACATAACGGTTAAGAATCGTTATCCGCTTCCCCTTATGTCATCAGCCTTCGAGATTCTGCAGGGAGCCAGGTGCTTTACTAAGTTGGACCTTCGTAACGCTTACCATCTCGTGCGCATCAGAGAGGGGGACGAGTGGAAAACGGCGTTTAACACTCCGTTAGGGCATTTTGAGTACCGGGTTCTGCCGTTTGGTCTCGCCAATGCGCCAGCTGTTTTTCAGGCATTAGTTAATGATGTTCTGAGAGACATGCTGAACATCTTTGTTTTTGTCTACCTTGACGATATCCTGATTTTTTCACCATCACTCGAGATTCATGTTCAGCACGTTCGACGTGTTCTCCAGCGCCTTTTAGAGAATTGTCTCTACGTGAAGGCTGAGAAGTGCTCTTTTCATGTCTCCTCCGTTACTTTTCTCGGTTCCGTTATTTCCGCTGAAGGCATTCAGATGGATTCCGCTAAGGTCCAAGCTGTCAGTGATTGGCCCGTTCCAAGGTCACGTGTCGAGTTGCAGCGCTTTCTAGGTTTCGCTAATTTCTATCGGCGTTTCATTCGTAATTTCGGTCAAGTTGCTGCCCCTCTCACAGCTCTTACTTCTGTCAAGACGTGTTTTAAGTGGTCCGGTTCCGCCCAGGGAGCTTTTGGTCTTCTAAAAGAACGTTTTACGTCCGCTCCTATCCTCGTTACTCCTGACGTCACTAGACAATTCATTGTCGAGGTTGACGCTTCAGAGGTAGGCGTGGGAGCCATTCTATCCCAGCGCTTCCAGTCTGACGATAAGGTTCATCCTTGCGCTTATTTTTCTCATCGCCTGTCGCCATCTGAACGCAACTATGATGTGGGTAACCGCGAACTGCTCGCCATCCGCTTAGCCCTAGGCGAATGGCGACAGTGGTTGGAGGGCGACCGTTCCTTTTGTCGTTTGGACAGACCATAAGAACCTTGAGTACATCCGTTCTGCCAAACGACTTAATGCTCGTCAAGCTCGTTGGGCGTTGTTTTTCGCTCGTTTCGAGTTTGTGATTTCTTACCGTCCGGGTAGCAAGAACACCAAGCCTGATGCCTTATCCCGTCTTTTTAGTTCTTCTGTGGCTTCTACTGATCCCGAGGGGATTCTTCCTTATGGGCGTGTTGTCGGGTTGACAGTCTGGGGAATTGAAAGACAGGTTAAGCAAGCACTCACGCACACTGCGTCGCCACGCGCTTGTCCTAGTAACCTTCTTTTCGTTCCTGTTTCCACTCGTCTGGCTGTTCTTCAGTGGGCTCACTCTGCCAAGTTAGCTGGTCATCCCGGTGTTCGAGGCACTCTTGCTTCT